>NC_060119.1:201752679-202060179 GCF_021461395.2 Schistocerca americana
ACATGGTAAGAAGGGTTTCTTAAGAGAAAGAAACAGCTGTACAGAAAAATAATAATTTTTTATCATATCCTTTTATTATTTGGGGTTTATGTGTTGGTAAATCAAATTTATAAGCAAATTTTTCACAAAACCTTCAACTTTTTCATATTCTCTCTCTTTATCTTTTTGATATTTCGAATTTTACATCACATCTTTGGAATGTTAAGACTAATGATTATATTTTTAAAAAATTTAACCTCCCTTCCATGTTTTTCACAAGTAAATGATTGAACATGACAATAATGAAGAAGTTCTCTTTGTTTCTGTGTTTTACAACTTTTAAACACCATGTTGTAGACAAATTAGGCCTTTTTATTTAATTATCATTATGAATTACGTTTCCTTGAATGCAAACTGGCCAAACTGATTCATTTTCACTTCCCATTTATAAGTAATAGATCTTATTAAAACTACAAAAGAACAAAAGAAATTTAATTTTTCATGTAAATAAGTTCAGGAAGCGAAGCATAAGAAATAATTAGTGTCAAGGTCAGCTGTTTCAAAAATGAAAACTATTAAAACCAGTTTTCTATTGGAGAATAAAGACTTTTTATATTTGACAGAATACACAATTGAACATAATTGTCATGGAAATAGTCATAAAGTCGAAATTTAAATCGAGAAATTAAAAGAAAATAATTCACAAAGACCAATTAAATTGTAAATCTGTTCATTTAAATCCTGATGATGGAATGTTCAAAATTTATATCGTTATCAATAGACTGCATAAAAATAAATCAAAACAAGTAAAGGTGAATAAATGAAATGAAAGAAACTTTATGTTTAATTTGTCTTTAAAATGATTTCAATTCTGTAGATAATTATTAATGAGAACAACTGTGTGAAAATGTAAAGTATTAACAAACATTTCTTAGAATATAAATATTAATTTCCATTAAATTTATCATATTCAATTTTTAAATAATATTCATTAGTATCCTTATATGCACCTAGTACGCAAAATTTATGAAAACCATGAGATTACATCTGCTCAAATTCAAAACCTTGAAATTATTCTGACACTAAATCGTTTTTGTTAACCCTCATATGAATATCAAAATATAATATATCTTCATTAATAAATAACAAGCATACGAAAATTATATTCAATAACCAATTGGATTATTTTTGTTTATTACATGGTTGTGGGAATTATGAAGATCTAACCATTTAACATAAACTTTATTACCTTTCTTTTTTAAAACCGTTTGAACAAGGAAAGCATCTTGAAAATTTCTTTTCAATAGTCCTCGTACAGAAATATATTCTTATAATTGTTCACCAGTCAAATCTTTCAATGTGATTGGATTCGAATGAACAACATGATCAATTTAAAGACTACTTTTTGACCAATTTGCTGTATTTTTGTTTTTGAATAATTCGTGTTATTGTATTCATCAAATAATTTAAACACCGAGTGAGCCCATTATATATTTCCTTGCAGAGGAAATTTTTCCTTATCTTTTCTTGAAATTTTCTCTTAAAACTTTCAACATGTGTTTTTAGATCATTAAACATTGAATAATGATTAATGTTAAACCGCTTCTTTAATTCTTTAAGTTTTTGATCATGAAATTCTTTACCATTATCTGTTTCTAAATTTTTTGGTTTTCTAAACTCAAATATAATTTTTGGTTTTGGTTTATGTAATTCATTCAGTCTTGGTAACTTTCATTGGACAGGGAGAGTGGAGTGCTGACCACATGCCACTCCAATTCCATATCCAGTGATATGTAAGATCTGAGGATGGCATGGTGGCCAGTCACTAGCATTTGACCCCAATGGCTTCATCGATGAGAATGAAGTATTTCTGTAAAATTTTTGCTCTTCAGACAGAAAATATTTCTATAGCTCTTTATTTATCTAGAGAAAAATAATTATATTATTTCACCAAATTCAATTATCTCTACATTAACTAGAAACGTTTTAAGAAAATCTTTAAATGTAACAGTTAGATAATTTGCTTGTCACATTAATTTGATTTCTAGAAATTCAAGTTTTATTTGCCAAAATTCGTATCAACACTTATCCAACTATCAAAATCATCAGATGTTAAATCTCTGTTTATGATATCATAAAAAAAGAACTTTTTCAAACAGAAAATCTGTTCATTGAAATTATACATTTTTTGTTCACCTCTATTCGTAAAAATAAATCCAATATTTCATTTATCATATACTTTATAAATAAGTTTCTTTAACTCATTTCTGTTCGGAGATAAATCTTTCTTGTAAATTAATTACATAGTTCCTGTTAATTAACATTATTATCAAGTTGTGCTAGAATACCTGTACATTCAGGTTTTGAAAAAAACTCATTTTATAAATAATGTTTGTTTACTACATAGTTTAAATTGATTGCACTATTTTTATTCACAATTCCACTAGCTTTAAATCCAATATAGACTCTTTTTGCTTAAAAAAACAGTTAATTCAAACTGTAATTATGTAACTATATTAACTATTAATGTATCTATTGATGAATCAAAATCCTTGATTTTTGTGTCTAATGACTCCCTTATTGGTCATATTTCTTAAGAAATTTGTAGATCGATTGTTGTTTTGATTCAAAAACTTCATATTTTTAAAGTAATTCTTTATTAGTTTTTGCACCTAATGACGGAAATACTTATATTTTTCCCAAATTCTTATAGATTTCTTTTCGAAATGCCTATTTAACAAATCTGAAATGCATTAAACTTACAATTGATGCATATTTGTTTTAAAAGATATAAACAAAAACGATCACAGATTAATTCATCTACGTTTGGCATTCTCTTGATACTGTAGGAAAAATTTCTTTTCCCAAACAATTAACTAGATGTTTTTGTCATATTTCCACCACATGTCCCAAAAACAAATGTTATATCATTCATTTTATAGTAACAAAACCAATGATTGTGAACATTATTGGAAGTATTTAAAATTTGTAATATATATTCTCCATTTTTTGTTTATTTGGTAATTCATCTATCATAAAAACGAAACTACATTGATTGATTTATAATTCTTTAACAAATACTTCATTGTCAAAACTAGAACTAGGATTAATAAATTCATTGATAACTCTTTTGAATTTTTTTAATTTATTTTCCTTTCTTTTCCTATCATAAATTATTTCTTCTTTATTGTTCCAATTCCATATCAACTTTATTCTTATAAATAACTGCATTGCCATTTGGTGCAGTTCCACCAGCAACTGAATCAATTGTTGATAAATAAAGTAATACAACTAATAATAATTGTAAAAATGTACCTTTGTCTTTTATTTCTTTTCTGTTCATTAAATATTCAACTATTTCTACACAACAAGAATTGTTTATTAAAGAAGCAAATTTCCATGACCATTTTCCCTTTCTTTCTTTTTCGAACATCAGTAAAAATGGTTCAATAATATTTAATCATTGATTGTTGAGTTTAATTTTAATTGATTTCAGCTCAGTTTAGCAAGTAGGTAACAAAATGTAATCTATGGAGAAGTTATTCATTTACATAGTATAAAAAACTAATAAAGGAATTTTAATAAACTCATCATGTACTGAAGTAATTCCTAGATCTCCAATGGCTTATGTTTCTTCTAGTGTGGTTCATGGGCAATAGTTTAAAAAATAAATGTCAAATTTTAATTTATTATCCGTTTACTAATGCTTTTCTATAATTTTCTCTTTTCCAAAATGGGTGTAGTAAATTATTTAAAGTAATTAAATAAGAAATTCCTTTTGGATCATATTAATAAAATCACAACATTCATTTGTTCACATTTGCAATATTCTAATCCTATCCTTAAGATAATTTGTATTTATGTTAATTTATCAATTAAATCTTTAACGTCAATCATCAAGATATATTTGATTATACTTATCGAAAATTTTGAAACTATAGCTTCACCAATTTGTTTAAATGAATCACTAAAATTTCTTTATGAAAAGTAGGAAAATATGGTTTAAGAATTATTTTAAAAAGTTATTATGCTTATTCCTCTACATGATTTTATTTTACTTGTATTTTTCTCAATAAATACAGCTTCAGATTCAAATTTAATTCTTGCAAAATTATGTAAATCGAGAAATTAAAATTCCGTATCTGAATCATATATAGTTATTTGTTTTCTAGATATAAGATTCATTAGTCCATCTGTTCCCTGTTATTCTTTTTCACGAATTTTTAATTTATCCATATAGAATTCTATTGGTATATTTTCCAATATATTTAATAGTAGCAGCTGGTCTTAATCCAAGAACATTATTTGCATTATTAGTGACAAATTCCTATATTCACTGTCTTATATTTATTTTATTCCATCTTTGTCTTTTAAATTTTTCTTTCTTCTCCATAATTCTCAAACAAATTATCGATTTCTGATTCACTTGTCATAAAATCTCTTTTATCACTTTCATAATATTTAATTGTGGAATATTATTAAATTCTTCTGAATAATGCTGATTATAAGAAACCATTGCTTTTTCAATTTCTCGATTTTCTACCAAGGCTTTTAAAATTTTTTTTCCAAATCCTTCAATTTCTTAGTTAACTGTTTTTATTGTATCAATAATATATTCAGATCTTGGATGTTTTTCCATTTCTTAATTTTTCTTTTACTTCCTTATTTCGTTGAGATCTTATAACAATATGTGGATAATTTTTTTCAAAAATATTGTAGTATAATAGATACAGTAATAATTTTTACTTATATAATGGTTATGTTTATTATTTATGTTTAAAGTTATATGTTTAACGTTTATGTCCGTTGTTTATGTTAAAAAATTTTATTCAACATTTATGTTCAACATTTAAGTTCAATGTTGATGTTCAATGTTTAAAAGTTCGTAATCTTTTTATGTATGTACCTTCATTACTAATCCTCTATATATCAGTGATAATAAACCAAATTAAGCCTTAAATTAACTTTTCCTAGAGATTCCTTTACTTTTATCAAACTTTAAATACCACTAACAAATTCATTATAGAATTGAATTAAATATTTATTATCTTGTCAAAAATATTTAAGAAATCAAAATTATGTCTAACTAATTCTTTTGGTAATATGTAGTATGGTTCACTAATACAAAAACAGCCAATTCCTTTATGTTCTTCTTGAGCAGAATATTCTATATTAATATCTTGATTTTAGAGAATGTAATTATAAAAAACTGCAATTGAATTATTTTCACATTGATGTAACAGTATAATTACATCATTATTTTCATTAAAATTAAAAATTATTTAATTAACTTTATCTAAATTTTTTCAGTTATTTTAAATTCTTGATATTTTAATTGATCTAAGCTTTTAGAGTAAACAAAGATGAGGAGGAGTGGGAGATTAGTGTGATTCTTGAGGTTCTCCCAGCGTATTTCATAATCAAAATATCCATGTGTGTACTGCCGGTCTACAGTGTCCAACGGGCACAATATTTCGGCGATCATACATGTCGCCATCATCAGGCGAACTGACGGACTGAGCTCCTGTGAACGTGCTGGCACAGAGATCCGTACAATATGGCTGCTCAGGGGGAACTGAGCAGCCATCGTGTACGGATCTCCATGCCGGCACATTCACAGGAGCTCAGTCCGTCAGTTCACCTGATGGTGGCGACATGTATGATCGCTGAAATATTGTGGCCGTTGGACACTGTAGACTGGCAGTACACCCATGGATATTTTGATTAGGAGATTAGTGTTTAACATCCCATCGACAACAAGGTCATTAGAGACGGAGTGCAACCTTGGGTGAGGGAAGGATGGGGAAGGAAATCGGCCATGCCCTTTCAAAGGAACCGTCCCACCATTTGCTTGTAGCAATTTAGGGAAATCACAGAAAACCTAAATCAGGATGGCCGGAGACGGGATGGAACCGTCGTCCTCCCGAATGTGAGTCCAGTGTGTAAACAAAGAAATGATTCATTTTTGTCCAGTTTAACTATCCTGGTTATAAAATATAATTATGAATCATTAATGTTGCTTTTCCACAACCACATGGTCCTACATTTGTGCATCAGATAGACTTTTGCGGAAGTTTGCAGTGTTTGTTCTCTAATTTCACTTCTGAAATTCATATTTTGGTTCGCAATCTGTCATTTATGTACATACTTTTTACTAGTATAGACGACTAGGTTATTTCACTTGAATGATAATGATTAATGTCATGTGACTAGGGCAACCCATCAGGTAGACCGTTTGCCAGGGGAAGTCTTTTGTTGCGATGCCACTTCAGTGACTTGTGCGTCAATGAGGATGAAATTATGATGATTAGTCCCTGAGAGGAGAAAATCTCAAACTCAGCCAGGAATCGAACCCTCGCCCTTAGGATTGACATTCTGTTTCACTGACTATTCAGCTACTGGGGGCAGATACTTGAAAAATAATTTTTACTTTCTGAAAAAAAGATTAACTGTTCTAATAAAAGAAATTTTGAAAGTACTTGTAGGTTTTTATTCGACTTGTTTAACTCCTAATATAAGATCGAAAAATGATAAACTTTAGTGTGATGGTGAAACAATAGAATTTCCTATTGGTTAATTTACTTTAAATTTACTTACTTTAATTTACTTTAAACATATAGAAAAATTTTTCCACACAAAAAATCCAAATTCTCATATTAAAGCATTTAAAATCTTAAATAGAATTGTTCTTCAAAGGTATAAAAAATTATATCTAGATGTAAAAGAAAATAATGTTGCTTGTTTTCAAGTATTTAATATTCAAATTATTGAAGCTAATAAAAAACAGTTGCTAAAGATGTTCCTAAATTTATTCCACTTGGTTTAATTAATGTAAATTTTAATTTAGCTGATGTAATGTTTGTTAAACATAATGATCATTTTCACTGTGAAACTAGTATTATTGCTACATTTAAACCTAATTCTGAATCTGAGTTCGAATAACTTATGAACTAAGTCATCCTTGAAAAATTCTAATTTTCGATACTCTTCAGAACTTTGAAATAAGTATAATAAATGAAAATCGTGATTTGTTTTAATGGTTCTTATGTAACAGTCGTTTTAGAAACGAATCAATAAATTTTTTCCTTAGTAAATCATGAACCAAATTGAAAGTTATTAATTTTATTCAATTCCTGTTAATGAGAAAAGAAAAAAATTCAGATCTTCCTAACAAGGAAACAGAAATTAATATCAATACAGATGATTGTTAGATTCATTCCAATTTTTCACAGCCAGACTTGATGTTATTCACACAGATAGAACTGATTTTCCTTAATGTGATGGTAAATGAAAAGTTAAATTAATTGATAATTATGTTTTATAATTGATGTTATTACAATGGAAAAAGGAAAAAATATTTTATCTGCAATAGATCATCCATTTATTTCTTCTTCAACTCCTATCGATTTACTTCTTTCCTTTCCAATGAACTGAATATGGAAAGACATTTTTATCAATGGAAAAATTAAAACCAGATTAAATGAAGTTCTGTATTCATTAGAATTATTTGGTGGATTTTTGAGGAGTATAAAGAAACAATGTTTGAAGGTGCTTACCTTTTATATTTGCTTGGAGTCTGAGAAAAGAGCAAGAAGTTTCAATTCTTCATTGGGCTACAGAACATGATATTTCTATTCTTGCAATAAAAAGGTTATGTCGTTGTTAAAAGTATGGAAGTTATTGTTCCTGCTGTTAAATGTGAATCTGAAGATTCACTTGAATAAGAACAAGAAAGACTTAAAAATCCAAAAATCCCAATTTCTTCCTTTCAACTACAATTAACTGAATTTGCAGGTTTATAGGGAAAACGAAAATTTGAACTAGGTATTACTAATTATTATAATTCCACAGAATTTGAGATTTCCTTACTTTATATTTGTTATTTACTAATCGAAAAATGGTTAAATCAGTCTTCTTTATTTGATCATATTAAATTACAAAATATCTATGTTAATAATGGAAGAAATGAGGATTGTCCTCAATAATTATGGAATCTAGAACCACCAAATGCCAATGGCCTTGCCATAGTGTTAACTCCAGTTCCAATCAGATCACTGAAGTTAAGTTCTATTGGGCTGGGCTAGCACTTGAATGGGTGTCCATCCAGTCTGCCAAGCACTGTTGGCAAGTGGGGTGCACTGAGCACTTGTGAGGCAAACTGAGGAGCTACTTGACTGAGAAGTAGCAGCTCCAGTCTCAGAAACTGACATATGGCCTGGAGAGCAGTGGGTTGACCTCATTCCTCTCCATATCCCCATCTGGTGATACCTGTGGGCTGAGAATTACATGGCATCCTGTTGGTACTGTTGGGCCTTCATCACTTGTTTGGGCAGAGCTTAGTTTTTCTTACAACCACCAAATAATTTCTGAAAGGCTTATGATTCTTTTACAGATTTTAAAAGAATGACTCAATTAAATATTGATGTAATTACAAGTCCTTTCAGACTAATCCCATGTATGTAACTAATATGTCTAGAAGAATAAATTTTTAACTTCTCTTGGTTTGCATTCTGGAATTTTTCCTCCAAAATCCTCTTTTCGCCAGAAGCTCACGAATATGCTATCTGCCTAGGTTGCTGAATTCCTTAATTCATCTAACATATGATCACTAATACTGATGTTCAGTTTCTCAATGTTCTCATTTGTGCTGCTTCTCATTACTTTCACCTTTGTTAGCTTTACTCTCAGTCCATGTTCTGTACTTATAAACTGTTTATTTCATTCAGCAGATTCTGTAATTCTTTTTAATTCTTTTTCACTTTCATTGAGGATAGCAGCATCAAGAGCGACTCTTGTCGTTGATATGCTTTCACATTGAATTTTTATTCCACTTTTAAACCTTTTTTTTAAATTTCCATAATTGTTCCTTCAGTGTATAGATTGAACAGTATGGACAAAAGAACACACCCCAAGCACTTGTTGCTTGATCTTCCACTCTTGTTGTTACTTCTTGGCTCTTATACATATATCTAACATCAGCGCTTTTCCAGATCGACAAATCCTATGGACATGTCTTAATTTTACTTTAGTTTGGCTTTTATTATCAACCTCATCACATCTAACTCTCTGGTGCCTTTACCTTTCCTAAAGCCAAACTGATAGTCATCTAAGACATCCTCGATTTTCTTTTCCATTCTTCTCTATATTGTTCTGGTCAACAACTTTTATTCATGAGCTGTTAAGCTGATTGTGCGATAGTTCCCACAATTTTCAGCTCTAGCAGTCTTCGAAATAGTGTGTATGATACTTTTCAAAAAATCAGATGGTATATCTCCAGACTAATTCCTTCTAAGATCAATGTGAATAGTCGTTTTATTGTCACTTCTTCCAATGATTTATAAATTGTAATGGAATGCTGTCTAACACCTCTGCTTTATTCGATCTTAAGTTTTCCATAGCTCTTTTAAACTCTGATCCAGTACTGGGTTCCCTATCTCTCCTATATCGATTTCAGTTCCTTCTTCTATCATGTCATCAGAGGTTTTCCCCCTCATAGAGGCCTTCATTGTACTCTTTCCCCCTATCCGTTCTCTCCTCTGAATTTGAAAGTGGAATTCAAATTGCATTCCTAATGTTAACACCCTTGCTTTTAATTTGACAGAATGTTGTTTTGATTTTTCTACCAGCTGATCCGTTTCTTCTGGCAATCATTTCTTTTTCGACATCTTCACAGTGTTAATGCAACTTTCTTTCCTTAGTAAATGGCTTGTATTTCTGTATTCCTCAATTAACTCAAGGTTTTGCACATCCTTCTTTCATTGATCAACTGAAGTATTGCTTCTGCTGCCAGTGGTTTCTTCGCAGTTACGTTCTTTGTGCCTATGTGTTTCTTTTCCATTACAATGACTTATTAAATAAGAAATAAAAAAGATGTACCTGATATTAGGATAGATATTATTGATGTGATCACGAACCAGCTTCCACCCTATTAGGCCATCATCAGTTAACAAATGAGTCACAGTCACCAATAAAACGACGTGCTGCTCTGTTCTATATTACTATGTGGCTAAAACGTTCACTTGATGCACATACCAGGTTACCAATCCGACGTCTTCTAGGAGCAATTAAATTTGATTTTCAGTACTTCACATTATTATGCACAGAATTCCAAAACTGGAAATGCTGGCGTCATCTACTCATTAACAGATATAACCTAAACGTTAAAGCTATAACGGTATAAGTCAACCAACAAAGTTGGAAACTGGATGTAGCATGTCTTGAGGCAGTGTAACACATGGTATGCAAGTTACATATACTTTATTCACCCAGATCTTCACAAAGAGAGGAAATGGCGACTTACTACACACTTTAGACATAATTTAAAACCTATCAGAAAATAAATTCTTAACTCTAATTCCGTCACTGCTAATATTTTTATGCTTATGGCTAATTTTGAACTACCAAATTCATTATCAAGCCAAGCTGCACTAATAGTGCTTGATTAGGTGACAATCAATTCAAACATAGGTAATACACACAAGATCAAAGTCACATTCAATGTCAGACCAATGTAGATGTACTCACAATTTGCGCTAAAACCAGACTTTTCTAAAAGTTTTGTCCCTGTCACCTCTTGTAAAATAATGAGAAGAAAAAGAATTTTCGCTTGCTAGAGTTTCTCTCTTCATGGAATAAAACTTCAGCACCTGGCACGACATTTCAGTTCATCACACGTTTACGGCTAGCTCTTATTGCCACAGCTTTTGCTGACACTGTCCCCATACACCACTGAATGCACCTGCAAATAGTGTAACTCAAGGAATATGGTTCAGGAGATATGATGTCGTAAGCTTTGAAACATGCGAAAACCTGCGTTTTCTTAAATGGTGGTGCAAATTTCCCAGAATATACTCACACAGTGTTTAATAATGAGAGTACTTACCGACTTCCAACAAACTTTAAACACTCCTTTACACCTTTTAAGAACTTTATAATAAAAGTGTTACCATTTTGTTGGTTTACCTGATTTGGTTTTGCATTTTTCAGTGGTTTGGGGGTGAATAATCCAAAGCCAATATAACCAACATAATTGCGGTACTGTATCTTTAACCACAAGGATTTCATATGCTTAACTTCTCACACCAAAACACTAACTTATTTGTTTATTTGTAAAGAAGTTAGACGAATTAAGGTATTTCGTATGTGCAAGTTCCATTCCTTATGTAATGTGCGGTGGGAGCGGGGGGGGGGGGGGGCAGGAGGAGTGGGCGGGAGTCTTGCAGATACTGCTGATTCAAAAACAGAAGATATATAAATTGATGATATGAAGAGGGTTTACATAGACTGTATTGTTTCTTTTGTTACACAGAAATCAGTATATTTAACAAAATTTATCATACTTTTAAAGATATGTGCAAAACCATTATACTGAACAAAATAGGAAGAATGTGTTTCATCTACATCTACAGCTACATCAAACTCTGCAATCCACATAACAGCGTGGGGTGGAGGGTACTTTCGGTATCACTATCTCATCCCTTCAACCCTATTCTACTCGCAAATAGTGAGTGGGGGGAATAATTGTCTGGAAGCTACTGTACTGGCTCTAATTTCTCGAATTTTCTCCCCTTGGTCAATAAGAGAGATGTATTTGAGGGGAAGTAGTATGTTGTCTGACTCCTCCTGAATAGTGCTGTCCCGAAATGTCAATAGTAAAACGCTCCGTGATGCACAACGCCTCTCTTGTAACGTCTGCCAGTGCAGTTTGTTTAGCATCTCCGTACTGCTCCCTTGCCAGCTAAACGATCCCGCGACGAAATGCGCCGCTCTTCGTTGGATCTTCTCTATCAGTCCTACCTGATAGGGATCCCAGACAGATGAACAGTACTCAAGAATCAGGCGAACAATCGTCTTATAAGCCACTTCTTTCGTGGATGATTTACATTTTCTTAACATTCATCCCACGAATCTGAGTCTTGTGTCTCCTTTTCCCACTATCTGTTTTATTTGGTAATTCCACTTAAGGTCGATGTGGGTAGTTACACCTAGGTATTTTAGGGCAGATGCTGTGTCCAGCTGTTTGTCATCAGTAGTGTAGCTGTAGAGTAGTGGATTTCTTTTCCTATGTATGGGCAATATGTTACACTTATTTATGTTCAGGGTCAACTGTCAGAGTCTGCACCATTCATCAGTTCTCTGCAGGGCGTTCTGTAAATTCTTACTATCTTCTGGCGTTGCTACTTTGGTATAAACAACTGCATCATTTGAAAATAGCCTTAAAGAGCATCTGACGCTTTCTACTGGATGATTTACATATATTATCAACAGCAACACCCCTATCACACATCCCTGCGGTACTCCGGATATTACCTTTACATCTGTCGATTTTGTTCCGTTAAGAGCGACCTGTTGAGTTCTGTCTGCAAGAAAGTCTTGCATCCAATCCAAATTCAACCCCGATACTCCGTAAGCAAGTATTTTTTTTCCATTAAACGGCAATGTGGTACAGTGTGCAATGCCTTACTGCACTCAAAGAATACGACATCAACCTGTGCTCCGTTGTCCACTACGCGGTGGATCTCATGGAGGAACAGAGCGAGCTGAGTTTCGCTGGATTTCTTTTTGCGGAATCCATGCTGATTTTTATAGAGGTGATGTTCTTTTTCCAAAAACGCCATAATTCTTAAGCATAAAACATGTTTCATAACTCTACAAGAGGATGACGTCAATGATATAGGTTATGTGTGGATCTATCTTACAGCCTTTCTTAAAAACGGAAATGACCTGCCCTTTCTTCCAGGTGCCTTTCGTTGCTCAAGCTACCTACGATAAATGACTGCCACAAGGGGAGTAAGTTTTATCGCATAATCTTTACAGAATCTTATAGCTATCTCGTCTGGTCCTGACGCCTTTCCACTACTAACCTATTGTAGCTGCTTTTCAATTCTGCGATTGGTTATCTCAGTATCTGTCATTTCGACGTTCGTACGACGATTGAAAGGAGGGACAGTGTTACGATCTTGAAACAACTTCGGAAGACAGAATTCAGTATTTCGGCCTTCTCTCTGTTATCCTCAATTTCGGTGCTGGTGTGGTCCCTGAGAGAATGAATAGATACTTTTGACCCATTTCCTGATTTTACATACGACCAAAATCTCTTTTGGGTTTTACTCAGGTCGGTTGACGACACCATCTTACTTTCAAAATCATTGAACGCTTCTCTCATTGCTGTCTTTAGGTTCATAATGGCTTCGCTCAGCTTTTGTTTGTCAACTAGGTTTTTACTTCTCTTATACTGCCTGTGTTATAATCTAAGATTTGTACAAGTGATGTTCAATTTAGCAGAATGGAGAAAGAAAACTCTGCTCTGTCACTTCTACATTTACATCTAAATCTGCATGAATACTCTGCCGTTCACATTTAAGTGCTTGGTAGAGGCTCTGTAGTAACTGTCGTATCATATCCGTTGTACTCTCTGGCTTATTTCGCGATAATATTCAACGAGTTGTCATTCTACGAACTTTTACAGTGTCATACATCTATTCTGTTTAATAAGTGTCCCTTAACGCATAGCAGTACTCTAGATGAGGACGAACAAGCGTAGTGTAGACAGTCTCTTTAGTAACTTTGTTGCATCTTCGATTCTGCCAGCAAACTGTTGTCCTCGCTTCGCGTTCCCTACAACATTTTCTATATAATGGTTCCAATTTAAGTTGTTTGTAACTTTAATCCCTTGATATTCATCTCAATAGACAAGTTTTAAATTAGTGCGATATACCATGTAACCAAAGTTTAATGGGTTTAGTTTTCTTCTTCATAGAACTGAAGTGTAGGATATCACATTATTTATTCTTTAGCGTCAGGTACCAATATTTCACTATATAGATATCTTGTGCAAATCATTTTATAATTCATTTTGACGACGTGTTGACTTAACCAAACACTAAAAGCTAAAAGACTGTATAATCTGCAAACAGTCTAAGAGAGCTGAAGAGATTGTCCTTTGCGCTAGGAACAGTAAGGCCCTGAAACACTTCCTTCGGGAACGCCTGATATCGCTTCTGGTTCACTCGATGACTTCCCTTCAGTTACTGCGAACCTCATCATTTCTGACAGGAATCACGAATTCCGTCACTCAAATGAGATGACACTCCATAGACGCGCCACCTGATTAGAATCCACTTGTGAAGAACGATGTCAAACGCCCTCTGAATACCAAAAAATATGGATCAACTTGAGATCCCCTGACAGCAGTACTGATCATTCATGTTAATAAAGAGGCAGCTGTGTTTCGCTAGAGTGGTATTCTCTGAATCAGTGCTGATTCTGTATCGATATATCGTTTTTACGAAGTATCTTATAATGTTCAAACAGAGTATATGTTTCAAAGTCGTACGGAAGTCAGTTGTACAGATCCGTAATTTAGCGAATCACTCCTCTCTTTTCTGTGTAGTGGTGCGCCCCGTTGAACATTACAGTCCTTAGCGAGCGATCGTCATGCTCGCTAAAAATAGAGTCATTATATTAGCATACTCCAAAAGGAAAACTGATTGGTGTACAATCTGAATCGGAAGACTTGCCTTTTTTGACTGACTTAAGTTGGTTTGCTGTTCCGAGGTTATCTGTTTTTAAGTTAATCATGCTGGACGCTGTTGTAGATTCGAATCCTGTATTATTTACCGCATCTTCTTTGGTGAACGAATTCCGGAAAACAGTGTTTAATATCATCGCTTTAGTGGCGTTGTCATCGGTAACATTGACACTGCTACCGCGCCATGCAGATATTGCTTGTGTCTTGCCGCTGGTATAATTTACATAGAACCAGAGTCGGTTAGGATTAGCTGCCGGATTACAAGAGAGAATTTCGTTGTGAAAGCTATTAAAAGCATCCCACTTTCACGTTCGGGCTTTATTTCGAGCTTCTGTAAAACTTGGTCATTATTGGAGATTTTGTGTTCTTTTAAATCTGGTATGCCATTTTCGTTTCTTCTGCACCAATGTCCTTGCCTGTTTTCTGTACCATTGGGATCCGTTATGTTTCTTATTAACGTATCTGGTATGCAAGTCTTAACAGGCGTCAGTACAATTTCTGTCCATTTAAACCACATGTGGTCTACACTTCCGTAGTTAATTTGGAAGAAATGGAGATTGTGACTTAGAAGGGCGTGAAGAACATTTTCACTTACTTTTTTAAGTACTGATATTTTGCCTCTGTTTCTGGTGGATTTGTATGTTACGATATTCAGTCACGCTACAACGATCCGTATGCGTCATGGCGCTCTTTGTTTGCTCAGTATTGTTTGTAGATAAGAGGCCTAGTACGTTATCGCATCCATTAACATTTCGTGTGGGCTCCTGCTGTGGTTTCCTCCTAACACTACTACGACAATTTTCAACTATAATACCACTGTTTCTTAGATCTACCCTCATCTCGTGATTGATCTGACCCCTTTGAGACTGAATCCTTCCTAGCTTATCTGAGACCCTCTAACGTAAGAAAACGGCCAATCCACTTCACACAGCCCCCAATACATGCACAGTTGCCTCCAACGTCTAACAGACGCCTGATCTATTAATGGCATTCCGACACCTCTCCAACCTTTGGTGAAACTCAACCAATCTGCAGCCTACAGCCGGCCAGAGTGGCCGAGCAGTTCTAGGTGCTACAGTCTGGAACCGCGCGACCGCTATGGTCGCAGGTTCCAATCCTCTCTCGGGCGTGGATGTGTGTGATGTCCTTAGGTTAGTTAGGTTTAAATAGTTCTAAGTTCTAGGGGACTGATGACCACAGCAGTTAAGTCCCGTAGTGCTCAGAGCCATTTGAACCATTTGCAGCCTACATGGTCACAGAACTTTCCAACACCCTCCAGTCGGCTCCATACCAAAGGTCTGCAGCCAGTCTAGCCACTGATGCTACAGATGATGAGATTCACCTTCATCCTGCAAACATGACTGGCTGTCCTTGCAACTTCAGTTAGCCAATGGAAACCAGAGAGAATCTGTTCCACTCCAAAGTCACACTCATCATTGTTACGGACATGAGTCACCAACTGCAGATGGCTGCACCCTATGTTCTTCATGACGTCTGAAACTCGCCTTCCTGGGATGGCTTCCCACTGCTATGTACTCAGAGCGCGCTGGATTTCTTCCACTCCTCTGTAACCCTTAGGCACTCCAACACACGCCTAACACTGGAGCTCCCAATTACCTCCTTCTGTAACTGCCCAGATCTTGCAGGTCGAGAGGCTTCTACTGACATAGGGCAAGCGTCAGCAGCTACCTCAGGTTCTTTGTCAGCCACAGTCAGCGTTAGCTGTTCGTCAAACAAACTGGGGAGGCCTTTCTATCGGTCCCCCAGCAAGTCATTCACTGTCTTCCACACCTTGAATCGACCTCCCACTCGACCTCATGTGATGGTTAAGCGTCAATGCGAACAGTAATATGCTGGCCTCGGTAGTGGACCAATAGAGGAGGCCGTGGGATGTGCTGGACACTCCCTATAACTCCACATCCAACGCTCCACAATTGTCCCCTTGGCTACAGCCTCAAGCTGAGTGACCACAGCCAGCATCAGCTGGACTTGGGAGCGAAGCCCCAATCCATAATAAATACGGTGGAAATCAACACTACACAAAAACGCAAGAAGGTTAAGATTAAACTACAAAAGCACGCAGTCATAGCTAAATAAGCAGCTCTCTTCTGTTTACAATCTCATAATGTAATGCACAAATCAACAGTCTGCTCTCCTGTTCGTGTGGAGTTTTGGGGGTGGTTGAACTGTCCACAACGGTCTCTGGCTGCTCAAAAGAAACAATGGCCCACTGCCAAGTTATTTGAGGGTAAGTAAGTCGACAGCAGTTTAAAACTTAAGTCTGGACACGTTACTGCATAGGCGCCTCTCACAGTTAATAATATTCTTATTGGAAAGGAGCATACCACAAGATCTAACATTCACCTGTTTTCTACCTATGTAGTGGTTCTTCACTGCAATGACGATGAAGCTAATAAAAGTCAACTGTGACCAGTTGTTTTAGTGTCTGCACTAATGCTTTAAAATCATAGCATCTGATAGGCTTGTAGTTGAATCGGCGGCGTAAGATGGTCTCGGACAGTTGTAGTGGGTTGGAATAGCACCATCGATCTAATACCTCAACGCAATTTTGTTACAGTTTCTACGGCAATGCTTCATGGTTGTCGCAGCTATATACACTGCAGAAGAAAAAGAATGTACTCCTTGGAAGGCGACGTCAATTTTGATCCGATGATGGTATATGCCACTTGGGAGATAGTACTGCGGTCTTCCGAGTTGCGGGATAGTCCTTTCGGAGAATGGCAGACAAGTCGGAGATGCTGCGTCAGTTGTGCAACGATGCTGGTATCAGTGAGGATTTGGAAATTCTCACACCCAGAGACGAAGTACTGGACGTCCACACAGCACAGACGCCCGCCAGGATCGTCTTACTGTAAGAACAGCAGTGGGAAATCGTACAACCACCACAGTACAGATAAGAGGGCTTGTGAGGCCAGACATGTCAACACGAACTGTTGCAAATCGGTTTTTAGCCATGGGACTATGGGCACGCACACCTCTAGCCCGTCTTCCACTCATTCCTCAATACTGACGTGAGCGGCTCAACTGGTGCCGTCAGGGGTTCACTTGGAAGATGGAATAGCGGCCCATGGTCTTCAGCGCTGAAAGCGGATTCCACCTGCACGCAGGTGGTGGTCATTTTCGAGTACGACCTAGATCTCGTAAACGCTGTCTCATGGAGTGTGTTCGTTCCAGACACTCTAGTCCCACCGGGCCTTATCGTCTGTTGTGCAATAAGCTACAACTCTCATTCACCTTTGTCGTTTCTATAGAGGACGTTAACCAGATTATAGTTAGACACATTCCTTTGCCATTCTTGCAACAAGAAGTAGATGTGTTTGTCCGACAGGAAAATGCTCGGCCACACACTGCCTGTGAAACTCGAAGTGCTCCGCAAGACGTTCAGTAACTTCTATGGCAAGCCTAATCTCCACACATGTCTCCATTGAAGCATGTGTGGGATATGAAGGTACGAAAAGTGACTCGTGGACTCGTTGACCAACAACTCCTACAGAGCTATGTGAAATGGTGAAGCAGAACAGTATTCGCAACCTGAACGATACACTGGGTGCCACAGTCAGCGCCTGCTTTGCGCCTATGGAGGCTACAGTATGTACTAACATGGGTGTTTTAACATTGGTCGAAATCTGGTACATGAAAACCGCTTGTGCTATTGATCTGTGAATGTGATCATTCCATACACTCCATATGTACTATTGCAACAATAAATCTTGAGTGAATTGGAAATCTCTAAAAACGTGAACTAATTTTTTTCTGGCAGTTTAGATGACTATTGTTATCGCCTGCATCCATTAGTGCCATGCAGCTGAGAGCTGGCAACAATGCAGATATCTGTCAGGCATCATTTTACACCGACTCGACTATAGTGCTTCAACTAGTGAAACAAAATTGTTTTAGACGTTACTTTCAGATATTAAATGTAAATAAAATAATACGTTTAAGTAAACGTGACTACATATTGCTGGGAAGAGATCTGCAAGTCATCAGTGTGACTTTAAACATGCCTGATGGTATTCATTAATGACACCAGTATTATGCTAACAATTTTTCAGCTACTACTAAACAAGCAAGTAGTAAGTGTAGGAGCCGATTCCAACCAGGAAAACTATGGAGACTATCGATGCATGATGTCAGTTAATGATGGAGGGAATGTAAACAATACTGTTGTTGTAGATACAGCACACAACAGCAGCTACAATGGTGCTGAGGAGCAGTGTAGTTGTAATGACGCCAGTAATCTGTAGATATGGTTACTGGAAGTCGCTGTGGCAGGGTGATGAACCACACTTCTCACTGGAGAGAGACAAAATTTTAGAAGTGTTAGGAGATGGTTTATGACAGAGATTGCAAAGCTACATTCACACGACACTAAACCAAAAAACGGTATGCTCTGGAAGAAAGATGTACCCACATACAGAATACATGTCTTTAAACACCAGAACTTATATTGCTGCATGTAATGCGTTTACAGTCAAACAGACTATTCCACCATAAAACCAGAGCCGGTAACAAGTTATGCAGAAAAGACAATTTTTGAGGGACATTTCACTTTTAAAAGTACATTACATATGTTGGTTATCATCATTACAAGAGCGATGATGTTCATGTGCTTGATTTAATGAGTATACTGCTGACACACGTCATTCTCGAGGATGTAATAGCGTTAACGAAGTATCGATCGAGGCTCGTCTTCATTAATACTCTTGCATCTGACGCGCATCTGGGTCAATTCACTAGCTAGCTACAGGAAATTAAAGCCAATCTACAAATAAGAAATGTGTGGTCTTCCTATGCAATCTTAGTCAATCGTTCATCATCTGCGTCGTTTAGAAAATAGAGTTCATTATAAGGGATTTTATTGTTGGTTCTTCGTAGCAAAATGTCATGTTTGATTACAAACTGGTGCAGTAGTTAATTACTTGACACAAATCCAGCCACATTAAAAGTCGGCTTTCTGAATACAAGTATTTTATTCAACAGTAACTGTAGTGGCCAATGAAGGGTTAAATAAATGTAAACCTTCCCTATTAGCATACATAAAGTAAAATTATAAGACCAGTCACTCCTTAGTCATGGATGAATCATTTATCTTTACTCATAATTGTGACAATTTGGAACATGTGAACTGTAATATTCTGAGAATGGTTTCCCGATTGCTTGCTATTGATACCAAGTGTAGAACAGTATTGGATCACGAAAAGATTTTCCAAGAGAGTTATATGATTCCCTGTAGAAAGTAAGTTTTTATTTAATTCAAGTACAATGCTCAGAAAGTGATTGTTAAATACTGTACACACATCTGACTTATCTGTAACAGTTGGCTTTATATTGTCGACCTTGGCCTGCTGATCAGACACTTCCTACACAACTGACCATATGGTTTTAATTTATCCTGTGGCTTAGGTATTTTATTTGCATACCCCATACTCTTTGCCTTCCTAATAACATTTTAGGTTCCTTACAATACAGTTTGTGATGGGCTACTGTAGTGCGATTGTGACTACTTCTCACATTTTGATATAATTCCCCCATTGTTCTGCATGATATGCTTGTTCCACTAGTCAGCCACCCAGGCTGCCTTTTACTGGTAGCACCCTATTTAGAACATTACAATGGGAAGCATCTTTCAAAAAGCATGAGAAATTATTAAGTAAGACATTATATTTGTCATTTATATTATTGGCACTATAAACATTGAGCCACTCTTTTTCCTTAACGAGGTTTAAAAAACTCTCTATTTTCATTGGATTAGCATTTCTACATGGTTTGTAATTATACATAACATTAGCTTGAGTACAAAAATCTTTTACTGTTAAAATTTGTGCATCAAGGTCTGAAAGGCCATTCACCCTTTTACTAACATAATGCCCATCTAGTAATAAAGAATATATAAAAATATTGTCTATGGCTGTGCTACTGTTGCCCTGCATCGTGGTTGGAAGAAACACAGTCCGCACCAGATCATATGCATTTAGGGGATCTTCCAACATCCTTTTTCTTGCACAATCACACACAAAGTTATTATTGAAGTCACCACATACAACGTATTTTTGGTACATACTATGAAGTGAACCAAGAACCCTCACTAGCTTGAGCAGAAATGCTCTGAAGTCAGAGTTAGGAGATCTATAAATATCAACAATGAGAAGTTCAGTTTCACTAAATTCAACTGCCCTGCACAACATTCACATACTTATTCAGTGAACCATAATAACAGTACTCATCAAGTGTAAATAATTTATGTAACAGTGCTGAGCCATGTGGACATGGTGCCATTTAACTAATACAGTTGCAGATACATCCATAATACTTTCATTAGACTACAAGGTCTTCTTAGATTACTATAGAAAACATTCAATAGTTTATACAGAATGTAGGGACGAGCTCAGTTTGAAATCTGTTTGAATGATGATGTTTTGTAGCTCTGTATATTAGACGAACGTTGTGCAAGCTACTGTCCAGTCCAGTATGCTGATTGTTACAGTACCATGTATCCAGATCTCAATCCCTGGGGTGAAGGTCTGACGAAAAGTTTTCAGGGTTGTATAATGCATCTTCTCAATTCTACTCTGGAAGTTCAATAGAACTGATTGATTCGTAACTTCATTCATTTTGGGAAATGACTTACAATAATTACTTGTATTAATTACAAACATTCGTTACACTTGAGCCTGGTGTTTTTAGATACTAAATAAAGCATTAAATACTGAAAGTTGTGTGTGTTCTTTGAAAAGCGTGAATTACACACAAAGGAGTGATATTTCAGACAAATCTAAGAATAAAAATTCTAATGCTCCTGCGAAGATTAATAACACTACCCGACCCGAAATAACACATCATAAGTCATCATACAGCACACACTGTCGTATACACAGCCGGAAAAAATTAGTACACCTGGAAAGACGATGATGACCTTGATCTGATGAAGTCATATGATACCCGGGGGATAATAGATGTACTGATAATTCTTTCAACATCGTAAGCCCACTGATAGGTAGTGGATAGCTTGGCATAGCTACCAGAGTGCCAGTTGTGTCTGCCCTTTAGTAGGGAATGCACAAAGCCAGAAGACTCAGTGTGGTTCAGACGCGTGAAGCAAGCAGGCAACTATGCCACGGAGAAGCACTTTGGCATCCTACAGCCAACTGAACGAGTTTGAAAGGGGTCAAAATGTGGCCTTTCGAGTGGTGGATGATCCGTTCGGAGAAGGCCTCACAAGTTGGACGTACTGCGTCAGTTGTGAAACGATGTTGGTATCAGTGGCCACGTGATAATACACACACCCATAGACAAGGTTCTGGATGTCCACACAGCACAGACGCCCAATAGGGTTGGCTTATTGTAAGGACAGCACTGGTAGATCATACATTATCACAGAACAGATGACAGAGCTTATGAGCTCCGATGTGTCAACACGAATTGTTGAGAATCTTCAATTAGGAGTGGGGCCACGCACACGCACAGCTCTAGTCCGTCTTCCGCTCAAGCCAGAGCATGGACGGCATGGCTCGGCTGGTGCCACCAGAGGATCACTTGGAAGATAGAATGGCGTGCCGTCATCTACAGTGCTGAAAGGATATTCTGTTGGCACCCAAGTACCCGTACACTGTTCGTCAAACCCTAAGTGCTCTGTAAGATGTGCAACTTCTTCCCTGGCCAGCACGCTCTCTGGACTTGTCTCATTCGAGATTGTATGGGGTATATTGGTACGAGAAGTGACTCGTGTCCCTCGTCAACCAACAGCTCTTACAGAGCTGTGTGAACATTTGAGGAGGCGTGAGATAAGGAATCCCAGTACACTAATCTCCATGGTAGGATGGACAGGATGCCAGCGTAGATCATTCATTGCCGACTGTGGAGGCTACACCAGATAGTACTACGGTTTCAGCGTCAGTCTACACATGGTACCTCAGCACCACTTATGCTACTGATCTGTAAATGTAATCATTTCATGTACTCCAAATGCACTGTCGTAACATTAAATCTTGACTTAATTGGAAACCTCCAATAGAGTGTACTAATTATTTTTCCAACTGTGTAGTTGGATCAGCCCTACGGCTGAAAAATTGACAGTATATCTCAATACGAACGAGAATATGAGAGTAAGCTACTATATTAAAATAACAGACGTGACTAATTTTAGTTAACTTACTGCGTGTAGCGATCGCAATCACTATAGGATGTTTTCTACGAGTCTGTGTTCATTTGCACATAGGTGGATGCAAAAGCTAATCACCTAAATGAAAATTATTTGAAAGTAATCCAAGATGTCGCTGACGTAACCAAAACAACTTCCTCCACAGCCACCACACGTCTGACCTTATTTGAACTAGATACTCGTAGCAGAGTATGTGAAACGAATTTGAGCAGACATGGATGAAGGGTAGAAGTAACTGTTAAATACGAAGTGTTAAAAATGAATATATTAAACTTCAGACAACAGTAATGCAATTTACTAGTTAACAGTTCAGTTCGAATACATGCAATCCAAACTAGCTTTGTCTTTCTCATAAAACTTAGTGCCTAAGGAATGAACACAAGTCTTAACAAATTTACAAATGATGCGGTAATTAGCTTATGAACACCTAGTGATTCACTGTTGTATTGTATGTTAACCGGGGGCCTAGAAACGACAGAGAGGATCCGTCCCCGCCGCAGCCGCAGTGGTCCTCAACCCCACGATGACTACCGCAGCCCACTTCACCCCTCCGCCGCCCCACATCGAACCACTATTTTAGGGTTATTGCGCTGTTCGGCCCCCGTGGACCCCCCCCCCCCCCCCCCCCCTCAGAGAATGTCTAACTCGTGTAAGCCCTATGTTTGGGCAGCAATCGGCGACATTGTGTAGCTGAGGCGGAATAAGGGGAACCAGCCCGCATTCGCCGAGGCAGATGGAAAACCACCTTACAACCATCCACAGACTACCCAGCTCACCGGACCGCGACACAAGTCCGCCGGGCGGATTCGTGCCGGGGACCCGGCGCTCCTTCCCAATCCCGAAAGCCGTACGTTAGAGCGCACGGCTAACCGGGCGGGCATGATTCACTGTTACTCTGAATTACACCACTGAATATGAACTCGCGTAAGTATATTGGCGGGCGGACAAACACAAAGTCGTGATGTAACTCACCGCTTACAATTCAGAGCAACAACATAACTTGGAAGGGTGGCACTGTTAGTAGGATGTACCGCTTAAGTTATTCAGAATCATTACTTTCCATTGAGAGAAAATGATTTATCTGAATTCACTGTTCCTCTTAATATGTCTTTTATACAAAACACGTGTTATTACTCGAAGCACTGTTCTTTCTATTCCACCGGGTAATCTAATGGCTGATTTCTTCTTCAAACAAGAAGTGAATGGTAAACATGCTGACAAAACCTGTAATTGATAGAGAACAAACAGCCCATGAAAGATCAGGTTTCTGATGCCGTGGTTATGAAGATAATATACAAACCTACCACAATCAAAGTGTAATTAAGCTGGCTAGTTAGATATCTCACATATAATTGTAGAAATATTTAGCATGAATGTTGCAAAAGCAAAATAGGTAATGAGAAAATGAAACAGCTGAAAATAGGCACCTTTTACATAAGTTTTCAATCACAGCTACAGTGATAGTAGTTACCATTTATAAAAGATATGTCGTAAAAGCTAATATTTTCCATCACATACCATTATTTAAGAAAATGAAAACTGTAGGTTGATAGTGATAATGACTACCTCAGGTTCATTTTCCCATGTTTTACTTATTGCTGTCAGACAAACGGAACATTGACCGATGTCGTCTGACGTGAGTGTGCAATTCATGTTGTTACCAGATGGCGACTGGTCTTTTAGTAGAGTTGGCCACTGCTCGATATGCTACACTGCAGTTCGGAGAAAAGCAACGTCAGCAGCTGTTACACGCAACGCGCCGCTAGGGTCAGGTTATGCCAGCCGTCCACAGCAGAGACTCTAATTGGCGATGACTGAGCACAGAACAAAAGTAACGAGACGTGGCGGAAGTGCATTACATCATGCCTGGTAACGAAGTGTGCCACGCTAGTTCGTGCTCTGTCTGTTTCTCTATGCAAACTACATTGCTTCTCCCACACATTTCAATGTGGATCTCACTCACTTAGCAGAACTGTTACCCAAACAACTTACCTCAGGAGCAGATATCAGATCTCATACAAACACAGATTTTTTAGATTTATACTGAGCGTTCGAAATTCATGGGAAGGCACCATGTATGATTTCGGTCGTCGATGGCAGAAGTCTATGCGCTACATCAGTCTATTTATAGTCGTGGTATGAACTGGTGCTTGAAGCAACTCATTCAAATCAACGACGTTCAGTCTCACAGTCCACTGTTGATCAACCTGTTTGGTTGTGTGGAGGGTACGTTATGTCCATTTGTCAGACACTTTGGTCATCCAGTGTGGCAGTTTATGCGTGTGACATTCGAGATCCAATCCAGAGACGCTTGAACTGAACCGTGTTGTATCAGATATTGTACAACCCACACGTCTTGCACCGATTATCAACCCGCGTTCGAAGTCGATTAAACAGCGACGTACTGCTATGTCCATTGTTCGCTACACGCTTGTCTGTAACGGACTACGCGGTATCGTGTCTACAATGACGGCATACGCCGCATCTAGCAGCAACTTTTGGGCGCCATAGATAGTACAACTTCAGCTGGTGCAATCCATTCTCTGACTTTCGGCAGAAAATGCTCTTGTAACCGTCGACTTCAGTGACATATTCTTGTTGACCACCGAATTGAATGGGGTTCATCCTTCTTGTGTCGAAGGATTTCCAGCAAGTGTAAAAACATTTAGTGCAATCCGATTTTTTCCCTGTAGTTACACAAAAATCATGTATATCTCTGAGACAGTTCTTAGATTGCACCATATGGGTCATCCCCACACTTAACACACTCATCTGTGTAGATTATACAAACCTGCTTTACGTTAGCTCCTGACATGTCACTTATTGATAAATCTCTAAAAAGTACACTGCAGAGCCAAAGAAACTGGTATAGGCATGCGTATTCTAATACAGAGACGTGTAAAGAGGAAGAATACGGCGCCGCGGTCGGCAATGTAAAACCCGAAGTGTCTGGCGCAGTTGTTTACTGCTGCTTCAGTGGCAAATTATCGAGATTTATGTGGGTTTGAACGTGATGATATAGTCGGCGCACGAGCAACGGTGCACAGCATCTCCGAAGTAGCTATGAAGTGCGAATTTTCCCTTACGACCATTTCACGAGTGTACCGTGAATATCCGGAATCCGGTAAAACATCAAATATCTGACACTGCTGCGGCCGGAAAACGATCCTTCGAGAAAGGGACCAACGACAGCTGAAGAGAATTGTTCAACGTGACAAAAGTGCAATCCTTCCGATAACTACTGCAAATTTCAGTGCTGGGCCATCAGCAAATGTCAATGTGCGAACCATTCAACGAAACGTCATCGATATGGGTTCCCGGAGCCGAAGACCCATTCATGTACCCTTGATGACAGCATGACATAAAGCCTGACGGCACGCCAGAGCCCGTCAACACCTACGTTGGACTGTTTATGACTGGAAACATGTTACCTGGTCGGACGAATCTCGTTTCAGATTGTGTGGAGCGGATGAACGTGTACCGGTATTTAGACAGCCTCATGAATCCATGGACCTACATGTTAGTAGGGGAATGTTCAAGCCGGTGGAGGCTCTGTAGTGGTGAAGGGCGTGTGCAGTTGGAGTGACATGGGACTCCTGACGACAGGTGAATGTAAGTAAGCATTCTGTCTGATCACTTGCTTCCATTCATGTCCATTGAGCATTCCGACGGGCAGTTCCAGCAGAACAATGAGACACCTCAAACGTCCAGAATTGCTACAGAGTGGCTCCAGGAACACTATTCTGCCGTTAAACACTTCCGCTTGCCACCAAACTCCCCAGGCATGAACATTATTGAACATATCTGAGATGCTTTGCAACGTGCTGTTCCGATGAGATCTCTACACCCTCGTACTCTTACGGATTTATGGACAGCCAGCACTACTTCAACATTTGTCAGGCTCTCATCACGTCGTGATGCGGCACTTCTGCATGCTCGTGGGTGGCCTAAGAGAGATTAGGCAGGTGTACCAGTTTCTTTGGCTCTTCAATGTATATTCACTGCCTAGTCACATTAATGTAATTACCACCTATTTTTGACTTCAACGTGCACTAACCATTCACACATGGCAGGATGCAGCGCTGTCAGTGGTGGCTATGTAAAGAGTGTTGCTTGGACACGGACCACAGACCAGTATTTGACGTAATGTGGAATCGAAGCGATTTATCAGACGTCCAAAAGGGCATGATCATTGGGTTTTCGAACAAGAGTGGAAGCATTTTGGAAAAGGCTAATTTTGCAAACAGTTTACGTACCTTTGTGGTTAAAGTAAACCGAGCATTGCAAGGCAACTGTGGTGCAACACAGGCCGTAGTTGACGGGATTGAATGATGGCTGCAGAGGTGTGTATGACCGAATAGGCGTGTAACTGTTGAGCAAAGGACCGCCCAGACAGTACTAAAGGGCTATCAACAGTGTGTCTTCAACAACAGTTCAGCAAATGTTGTGTTGCGGCCACATGTAGTAAGTGTTGCTTCACACAGTGGATAATGGCAAAACAGGGGCACGCCGGCGACTGAGGCGTTGCAAAGTAAGCACGCACAGATAGCCTTGCTGACAGCAGCAGTCTACCAACAGACTCACACAAGGACGCACGCAGACCGAGTCCCAAGCGAAGCCTGGAGCGTGCTGACCAAGGGGAAATGAGGCCAGCACGCTAAGTTACGCTGCAATATACTGTGGGAGTAATAACAAAAAGCTAACACCGAGGGTAAAAAACGTCCTCCTGTCGGATATAAATAGTGGAGCACAGGCAGCAACAGACAGAAACCATTAGGAAGCAGTTCGGATCTGAGGACGGATGTGGTCCGTGTCCGAATAATTAATCTTCATAGGTGTCGATTCAGGAAGTTTGTTCCAGCTCACAGGAGTCATCCGTTCGCCGCCAGATGTTAGCTTCAACTCTGGATGTCGGCCCGAGTTCGGTCGGCACCATGGCTGACAAACTACAGCGAGAACTTCCAGCAGGACCAGCCGCAGCGCGGTCTTGGTCACAGGCTCCATTGGGGCTTTAGGCCCCGACTTCATGGCAACCTGGCCCCACGACGCGTGGTTCGTCCATGACGGGACCTCGTGGACATTGCGACTGATGGCTTCGCAGCCGCCACTGCAGCAGGCGTCGGCAGCTGACCTCACATACTGGGGCGCCGAGCGCCGACGAGTTCATCTCAACCACAGGGCATCCTGGCTTCAGCAGAGCACTGGTGGCCTGAGGCTTGTAACACTCCGGTTTAATCTACTGACTTATCCCGCTCGATCGGGATCTGATAGCAGCCCAAATAGATAATAATTAACGTGACCGTGTACCTAATGGGCTGGCAATCGGATTGGACTGCTACGGAGATGTTACATTCCACTTTGTCCTTCTCAAATGCTGTAATAAAGAAATGTCTGGTGCCAAGAAGAACGACAACACAGCTTCATTAATCAACAACTTATATTCATCACAAAAACACAAAGTAAGGAGACAGCCACTGCCTTTCGTCGTACAGAATTAATAACGGCTAATCTCAGCACAGGCCCTTTCGTTATTCATTATCGTCACACGTAATTTCAATCATTGTAATCCAACACTACAATCCAACACTGCAATCCAACACTGCCATCCAAATGATGCCGGCGCGGTAGACGCGTAATTACAAATATCGGCACAAAAATATCACTGAATCACACTAGTAATTATACTTTTTCACCTTCCCGTATATTTCTAACACAAAGGGGTTAAACCACGGCGATGGCCACTCCCTTTGTCGGTACGGTCTTGCATTCCAGCAACAGACCTCCACCCGGCTCGGCCCGCAGCGCGTACCACACTACTATATCAACACTCGCTCTCGCTCTCGCCACCCGACGCACACTATCGATTGTTTGTCCTGTCGACCTGTGCTGTCGCAAAACTTATAGTAAGGGCCTACGGACCCCTTACAGGCTCCCGAGTGCGATCAGCGGCGCACGTTGCCGCATTGTAGGAGAATCTACATAGCAGCAGCCAGGCGGAGGGAATCCACAGGGCTGGGCAGCGACGACGAGGGAGAAATTGTAAAGGAAGTTCAATAAATAATTGTAAAACTCCACACCATCTCAGTCTTTGGTGCAGCCACTGTGCTAACAAGTGGTGCAGAAGCCATAACAGTTGCCATGATGGGCTCCCGCAGCAGGTGCCTGGTTCATGAACGCATGCTAACTGCTGTTAATCAGCATCAAAGAGTGGAACTAGCACCCCACTACCGCAACTTAGCGTGTACTGAGTGGTGCGGGTCCTCCTGTCAGAAGAATCTCCTTTCGTGGTCCAGGAGATGTTAGACGCCTGAAAGCAGACACCCTGCAACAGGCCTCTGAAGGAGGCACTCAAGACCAAGGAACCTTCTGGTTTGAGGAAGTTTTTGCGGAATTCCCTAGGTGATCTCGTTCTTCTGGAAGGAACAATGGATCAACACAAGTATGTATCTGTCGTTGGGGGCCATGTCCACCCCTACATGGAATTTGTTTGTTCATGACACAATTCTTTCTGGCAGCAGAACAATGCAACATCTCACACAGTTGAAACTATATGTGCATGGTTGGAATGGCACCATGATGGATTTACGTTACTCTGCTAGTCACCAAACACACCGGATTTAATCCCAGTCCTGAATCTGTGGGATCATCTCGATGCATCTGTTCGCGCAGTGGCTCCTGAACCTATGAACCTGACGGAGCTGACCACGGCACTGGAGTCGACATGGATCCACATCCCTGTCGATACCTTCCAGAATCTCTCTGACTCGCTTCCTGCACGCGTCGCTGCGGCCAGCGCTACAAAAAGTGGATAGACAGTATTTTGATAGGTGGTCGCATTAACGTAAGAGAGTCGTCTACAACAGTGTTGCAGAGTCAGACACAGTTCCATTCAACGAACGGTCCAGAAGCAACTTTTTGTGTCATTTAAAAGCAGGGGCTGTAGTAGTGCTGTTTCCATTCTATGAAACTGATATTTGTGACATGACTGTGAACAAATGCCTACTGTTGCATACAGTGTGATTCCAGTTGACATGAAAAGGGGCCGGTATTATCGGAAGCAGTATCTGAAACCATATTATGTCACTTAGTTTTCAGCGCACCGCTAATCACTGCGAGAATAATTTTGCGTGCATTGTTTCGTATTCAGTGATAACAGTCCCTGCTCAGATGTCTATCGAACTATAATAGTGGAACTGACATGTCTCCTATATGATCACAGATGACTTACAAGATAAATCACTGTTTTTGCAAAGCTCGCCACAGAAGCCCGTTAATGCAGTCAACTGTCGTAACACAGGCTGCCTGTAGACATCACAAATCTGTAGACATCAAAAATCTGTAGACATCACGCATCTCCCATTAGTGACCTCATGAGAGACATTTGCAGTTGTACAAAAGATGATACAAACTGTGTTGTTCTTACATAAAAGAAGTAAATAGCTCCCATAGCGGCAAGAGATTTCAGTTCGTCTCTAGAAGGTGGAAGGAGGTCTGCAGGGAGAAATATTGTCGTTTGTCGAAGACAAAAAAATGGCTCTGAGCACTATGGGACTTAACTTCTGAGGTCATCAGTCACCTAGAACTTAGAACTACTTAAACCTAACTAAGCTAAGAGCATCACACACTCCTATTCCCGAGGCAGGATTCGAACCTGCGACCGTAGCGGTCGCGCGGTTCCAGACTGTAGCGCCTACAGCAGCTCGGCCACTCCGGCCGGCTGTCGAAGACAAAAGTACTACGTTTACATAAAAAGAAAACTCAATAAATTAGTATCTTTTTTAAATTTATGCTTGAAACTGAATAAGTATTATAACGTAAGTGATAGTAGCTCCAACAGTTGCTATAAATAAGCTTACATCAATATCAAAGAAGCCCGCAGCAGAGAACCTAATTCTCTTTATCGACAGACAGAGGACGTCAGAGGTAATTCCTCGCTGCAACAGAACCTGAAGCTTCGCCAGCAGCTCTCCCACAGTGTCAGCCAGGTCTGCCGCAGAGGAACACAGCCATCACATTGCCAGCAGGCTGACAGTTATAGCCAGCACGAAGAGGCAGAGAGAATACGTGGCAGCGCGTGTCTGGTGTGTGGGGTCTCGGTCGCTCTGAGCTAGCAGTACGACGTTGTACCTCAGGGAGGCCATCTCGACCGCGTGCTGCAGCACGGACAGCAGCAGCGCAGGGCCGAAGTGCAGCCCGCAGAGGCGGGCGACGCGGTGCAGGGCCAGCCCGGCGCGATGCAGCCGCCGCAGCTCGCCCTCCGGAGGCCACCGCCTCGTCCAGCTCCGCCTCCCCGTGCAGAGGCGGCCGCACGCTCCTCACCAGCTGCACACGGATCGCCCCCATCCGGTCTCGCATTGCCAGCACTATACCGACGAACTGTAGGTACCAAAGAAGTGCGTATGCTTCCAAATAGTGTACTATTTTATACTTCCACTTGTTATAAAAACTGTCCACTACTGCGGCAAGTCCAGCACTGCAAACGAATATAATAAACACTGCAAATATAAGTACAGCAGTTAACCGAGTTTTAGTGAATGATTTTCTGCCATAGCTGTCTTGCTGATACGAAAGCAATTTGTCTACTGTTTCAAACAACTCATTAATTTCACACATATGCCTGTTTCTGGTAATTAAACAAGTAATTAACAGCACGATAGATGGGACCCACATCAACAGTAATCCTAACGCTGTGGGTATTTTTTGTGATGGCAGCTCTGAGCCCACTGGTCTCAAGCAGGACTGTGTATAGTTGCAGTATGAGCCGACTGCACTGATTCCAGTTAGCCACATCGCTGATACGCTGACGCTGGCGATTCTTCCGACCAACCCACTGTATCCTGCAGCTCTAATGCGTCCATTGTTACTACTCGAAGAAATGAGGTCACACACTCGACTAATCTCGTACAGCGGCCTGATGGCATTCTTGAAGCTGTAACTATCCATTGTCAACCGCATATTCTTAAGAAGGAACACAGGAGTAACGTCATTCAGAATACTGTTTTGTACATCCTTTACATTTGCTGGACATATTAAGAAATTATTAGTTCATTTTCAGCTAAGAAAAAACAATCCAACATTTATTTATTTGTCAATCAGAAACTTCGAACTACTTATAATGGATTTTCGTATGTGTTCTTTCTTTTCTTACTATATCAACGTGTCCAATAGCCTAGTTCCATTCCAACTGGGATGGTGCTCACAGAGTAGTGCCTTATAACCTTCATCCCCTTTACTACATTATCTACTGTGTTCTCTCCAGTTTCATTACGTTGAGGTTATCTCATCGATTCTATGCAACTCCTGAGAAAGCCACTTTCAGTAATTAAGTTTCAATTCCTCAGTGCGTTTAAATTATTTAGTCCCTTTTCATGTCAAAGAGGCCCACACATGCTCAGTATTTACTGTGCAATAATATTGTGTCAATACATAGCACGGAAGTCAGACGCCAAGAACAGCACAATATTATTGTGCAATATTTATGCCAGGCACTCGTCGGTTAGTGCTTTGCCTTCTTAGGGAACATGTCGACGAGTGATGACGTACATCTTGTATGCATTGCAATGTTTAGGCGGTGCGAAAAGAAAAGCAAGAGGAACCGGCGATGGGCGAAGAGTGGTTTGGAAGCATTTCTGCACAAGGCGTACTAACTTCCTTAGGGAACGGCATCCGAATTTTTTTTATGATGAACGAGGACTCTTTCAGCTAACTGTTGAACCTATTTGACCCTTTTGTACTCATCAAAGGCGAATGAACAAATACAGCCAATCTTGAAAGCCGTTGTTTTTGTCTTTGTGGTCTTCTGTTCGAATACTGGTTTCTAACACTCTCTGTGCTACGCTACTCTGTTCAAGGCCCCTTCATATCCGAATAACATATGTGACCTACATCCAATTGAACAAGATTACTGTATTCGTTTCGTGGTCTGGCTCCACAATTGCCATCCCCACGCTTTCCTCCAACAAGAAATTAGTGAATCTTTGATGTTTCAGAACTTGTGCTATCAACCTATTCCTTCTTTTAGTTAAGTTTGTGTCACAGATTTATTTTCTTCCCTATTACATTCAGTACTTCCTCATTAGTTACGTGACCTGCAGCATCATACGAGGGCTGGAACTTTAATAGTGGCAACTATTTATTTGCAGCTCGTGCAAAATAGATACGTGTTTCAAAGTTTTACTGTCCTTCAGAGTAGTCACCAGCATTGTACATAAACCGTTGCTAGCGATGTGGAAGTCGTAGGATACTCTTAGCAGTGTCAGTTGTGTTGTCAGTTCGAGCGGCGCGGTCTGTTGCACGACGAATTTGTAGCAGTTCTGAAACGAATGCCTTGAAGTGTTTCCTTCAGTTTAGAAATCGAGTTGAACTCACGAGGGCTTAAGTCAGGGGAGTGCAGTAACTGGTATAGCACTTAGCAGACCCATCAGTCAAAAAAATCAGTAACAGCTTGCACTGATACGTGCTTGAGCATTGTCCTGCGAAATGATGGTCAGGTCCCGCAGAAAGTGTTATCACTTCTGTCTCTATATTGTTCATTTTTGGAACACAACCTATGACCAGCTACTGACGGTATCTTTCCTCTGGCTATAGATGCTTCTACACATTTGCAGTTATCCTCTAGATAATCCTACATAGCCATTTTACACTGTCTCTCGATTTCGTCGTTAGACGTCTGTATCTCCTTTCCTATGCTTCATTTCCTGCAGTTTTACATTTTCTCCCTCCATCACTTAAATTCTTATCTTATGTGACACCCAATGATTTCTACTAAGCATTGTCTTTTCCCGTGTTAACCTCACTACTTCATCTCTCAAAGCTACCTATTCGTCTTCTGCTGCATTCTCTTTCTCTGTTTCAGCCAATCCTTGCTTAATGAACACTTTGAATGTTGACGTACAGTATTTGACCAGATTAATATATATATTGAAGAGCCAAAGAATCTTGTGCACCCGCCTAATGTCGTGTAGGGCCCCGCGAGCATGAATAAATGCCGCAACATGATGTTGCATGGACTCCACTGATATCTGAAGTAGTTTTGGAGGGAACTGACACCATGAATCCTGCAGGGCTGTCCATAAATCCGTAATAGTACGAGGGGAGGGGGGTCTCTTCTAAACAGCACGTTGCAAGTCATCTCAGATGTGTTGAATAATGTTCATGTCGAGGGAGTGTGGTGGCCAGCGAAAGTATTTAAACTCAGAAGAATATAACTGGAGCTACTCTGCAGCAATTCGGGGCGTTTGGGGTGTCGCATTGTCCTGCTGGAATTGCCCACATCCGTCGAAATGCCCAACGGACATGAACGGGTGCAGGTGATCAGACAGGATGCTTACGTACGTGTCACCTGTCAGAGTCGTATCTAGACGTATCAGGGGTCCCATGTCACTCCAACTGCACACACCTCACGCCATTACGGAACATCCACCAGCTTGAACAGTCCCCTGCTGTTACGCAGGGTCCATGGATTCATGAGGTTGTCTCCATACCCGTACACGTCCATCCGCTCGATACAACTTGAAACGAGACTCGTCCGACCAGGCAACGTGCTTCCAGTCATCAGCAGTATAATGTCGGTGTTGAGGGCCCAGGCGAGGCGTAAAGCCTTGTGTCGTGCTGTCACAAGGGTATACGAGTGGACCTTCGGCTCTGAAAGCCTATATTGATGATCTTTCGTTGAATGGTTCGCACGTTGACACTTGTTGGTGGCTAAGCATTGAAAGCTGCAGCAGTTTTCGGAAGGCGTGCACTTCTGTCACGTTGAACGATTCTCTTCGCACGTCGTTGGTCCCATCCTTTCAGGATCTTCTTCCGGCCACAGCGATATCTGAGATTTGATGGTTTAGCGCATTCCTGATATTCGCGTAACGTTCATGAAATGGTCGTACGGGAAAATCCCCACTTCATCGCTACCTCGTAGAGACTGTGCCTATTGCTCGTGCGCCGACTATAGCGCCTTGTTGAAACTCACTTAAATCTTGATAACCTTCCATTGTAGGAGCAGTAAACAACTGCGCAAGACACTTATTGTCTTATACAGTGTTGCCGACCGCGACGCTGTATTCTGTTTGTTTACACATCTCTGTACTTGAACACGCGTCCCTATACCAGCTTCTTTGGCGCTTCAGTGAAGGAATCCTACTCTCCTAAAATTGATGAAAAGTGCGCTGTAAGTCTGATGGCTAGATACTGAACATAAATACAAAGTTTCACCACTCTGAACTGTAATACCCTGCCCACTCGTCTAATGTAGGAAGCCTAGGAAACTGTTTTCCTGGATAGCTAGACAACAATTCAAGCAAAATTTATTAATGGAGTTTATTACAGTAAGTTAAATTGACAGTACTTAACATTGCGTTTTCACAAAGATGTGTCGCAAGCAGTTGGTGACATGCAAATACACAATTTCAATGCAAGCACAACACGAAATTTCGTAAGTCACGGCTAAAGCGTTTGGATGACGGCTCGTCTTCTACACTACTAGCCATTAAAGTTACTACACCACGAAGGTGACGTGCTACAGGCGCGAAATTTAACCGACAGGAAGAAGGTGCTGTGATATGCAAATGATTAGCTTTTCAGAGCACTCACAAAAGGTTGGCGCCGGTGGCGACACCTACAACGTGCTGACATTAGGAAAGTTTCCAACCGATTTCTCGTACACAAACAGCAGTTGACCGGCGTTGCCTAGTGAAACGTTGCTGTGATGTCTCGTGTAAGGAGGAGAAATGTGTACCATCACGTTTCCGACTTTGATAAAGATCGCATTGCAGCCTATCGCGATTGCGGTTTATCGTATCGCGAAATTGCTGCTCTCGTTGGTCGAGATCCAATGACTGTTGGGTGGGTTCAGGAGGGTAATACGGAACGCCGTGCTGGATCCCAACGACCTCTTATCACGATCAGTCGAGATGACAGGCACCCTATGCGCATGACAGTAACGGATCGTGCAGCCACGTCTCGATCCCTGAGTCAAAGATAGGGACGTTTGCAAGACAGCAACCATCTCTACTAAGAGTTCGACGACGTTTGCAGTAGCATGGACTATCAGCTCGGAGACCATGGCTGCGGTTAACCTTGACGCTGCATCGCAGACAGGAGCGCCTGCGATGGTGTACTCAACGACGAACCAGGGTACAAGAATGGCAAACTTCATTTTTTCGGATGAGTGCAGGTTTTGTTTACAGCATCATGATCGTCGCATCCGTGTTTGGCGACATCGCAGTAAACGCACATTGGAAGCGTGTATTCATCATCGCCATACTGGCGTATCACCCTGCGTGATGGTATGGGGTGCCATTGGTTACACGTCTCGGTCACTTCTTGTTCACATTGACGGCACTTTGAACAGTGGACGTTATATTTCAGATGTGTTACGACCCGTGGCTCTACCCTTCACTCGATCCCTTTGAAACCCTACGTTTCAGCAGGATAATGCACGACCGCATGTGGCAGGTCCTGTACGGGCCTTCCTGGATACAGAAAATGTTCGACTGCTGCCCTGGCCAGCACACTCTCCAGATCTCTCACCAATTGAAAACGTCTGGTCAATGGTGGTCGAGCAACTGGATCGTCACAATACGCCAGTCACCACTCTTGAAGAACTGTGGTATCGTGTTGAAGCTGCATGGTCAGCTGTATCTGTACAGGCCATCCAAGCTCTGTTTGACTCTATGCCCAGGCGTATCAAGGCCGTTGTTACGGCCACAGGTGGTTGTTCTGGGTGCTGATTTCTCAGGATCTAAGCACCCAAATTGCCTGAAAATGTAATCACATGTCAGTTCTAGTATAATATATTGTCCACTGAGTACCCGTTTATCATCTGCATTTCTTCTTGGTGCAGCAATTTTAATGGCCAATAGTGTAATTCAACGCTAGTACTGTTGTCAGCAAACTGCTTGGCGAGTGACAATGCGGCTGCTCTGGTCGAGGCCTCCAGCTGCAGCCTCCACTTCCCACTCGTCGCAGCTCTCAGTCTGCTAGGCAGGAACAGAGTCGGAGAGTTTGCGCTCGCGGAGCGCTATCTGGCCAGGCCTGCTGTAATATTTCTCCCTCAGCTTTCTGATGAGTTACTTTATGTATCTTGCAGAAGAGCAGATGCATCGATGGACCGGAAGCTGCGGCTGCAGTGGACGTCAGGCTACCGGCCATACCCCGTCATCCGGCTTCTGCTCTGGCGGAAACGTCCCCCAGAAATCGACCAGAAGGTTACGCGACCACCTCCCAATGCCAATAACCAGACGAAGAAGGCGTCGGCGGCTGAGGTGTGGACGAGAGGAAGTGGAGGAAGCGAAGGCTCAGTCTCCATGGGGTCGGCCCGTGGTGTCCCGATGACACCCTCTGGCAGCTGCTGGGCCCGCACTGCCCTTGGGATCCGTGAATCGGGGGGAAGAGACACAGATCGTTCACCGTGCACATAACAGTGGTGAAGTTGATTGTGATGTCGGCGCTGCAGCCCTTCTGGACCTGAAATGAGATACAAGCAAGTGCCAAGGCGATGGATGATCTCGCCTCATGTCCACTGTCCGCTGCCACTAAAAACTTGTAAAACATAATATCAAGCGACGCGAAGCGATACTTGTGGCCTTCCTTCGGCGCTGGATACTGAGGAGGGTGGAGCAGATGGAGCAGTGACCGCTGGTGGCGGCCGTCAAGCAATTCCGCCGGCGATGGTCCATCTCGTGGGTACGATCGATAGGAGGCGAGAAACAGTTGCAATTCTTGATCCATGGTGTGTGCTGAACGAAGTTTGGCCGTCTGCTGCTTGAAGGTTCTGACAAAACGTTCCGCTTCGCCGTTTGACTGTGGATGGAACGGTGCACTAGTTAGATGTTGTAAGCCATTGCGTTCAGAGAATGTTTCAGATTCATTTGACGTGAACTGAGGGCCGGTATCCGACACTATGACTTCAGGTAAACCTTAGCGGTAAAACCTGTAATGTGCTGCGTGAAGCTGTCGAGTTCACCGGCACAGTAAAGGGAAACTTGATGTACGACTCAACTACAATCAACCAACGAGCGTTCCAAAAAGGTCCCACAAAGTTTATGTGCAGACGTTGCCATGGTGATATCGACTTAGGCCAGGCAGAGAACTTTTTTGGTGGAGTGCACTGATTTTCTGCACATGCGTAACAGTGTGACGTCATGTATTTTATTAGGGGTGTCCATATCCTGCCAAGTACCGAGTCGAAGCGCTAACTGTTTTGTGTGAACAATCGCCATTGTCCTTGGTGAAGTAACTGCAACACTTCATTTTGTAAAGATTTTGGGATCAACACACCTGACATTCACTGTCATTTTGAACAAGAATCACTCCTTTCAGCATAGCGAAGGTATGCCGATGTGCAGAGTATCGGCACACTACTGAGTTCTTTATGTTACGCAAGGAAAGAGGCCAAGATGTGCGAAAGTATGTTAGCATAATGTTCAACTCTGAATCAGCGTACGTGGCCTGTCTGATTTTCCTATAATTCAGCGGAAAAGATTTAAGCAATTCAGAATCCTGAGCATGGATGTGACAATAAAATGCAGAAGAAGAAGTCTGTATCAGGGCCAATCGGAAGACGTGAAAGTGCGTCTGCATACCGTGTTGAGCTGTCGGACGATACAAAATCTCATACTGCTATTGAGACAACAACAAAGCCCAGCCATGCAATTTTTGGGCAGTTCGTACAGGAACCGGTTTCGTCGGATGAAACAAGGACTGCAAAGACTTGTGATCCGTTTCTAAGTAGAATTTTCTTCCATGCAAATAGTAGTGGCATTTGGTGACACCATGCACAATAGTCAAAGCCTCCTTCTCTAGTTGTGAACATATACACTGATCTTTGGACAACACTTTTCATGCGAACGTAACAGGCCTGTCTTTATCACTAATTATGTGCGAAAGCCATGTACCGATTCTCTAAGAGGAAGCGTCAACTAGCGACACAACTGGTTTGTCGGGATCAAAGTGAACTAAGCGTCGATCACTGAGCACTGCGTCTTTAAGTTTTTGAAATGACACTTGGCACTCATATGTCCAAACAAAGGGGAGGTTTTTGTGGCGAAGTGATGCAAAGGAGCTGCGGTTTGTGCAGCATTCGGTAAGATGCGAGTATAGTAGTTCAATTTCCTTAAGGCTGACTGCAATTCTGTAACAATGTGAGGAACTAGCAAATCTCATATGGCTAACAAATGTGACTGAGGAGGATGTACACCTTACTGTTTATGACATGAGCAAGGTTCAAAAGGTTCAAGGTTCTAGGTTAAAAAAAATCACACATGTCCACTCTACACTTTAGTCTTGCATGAGTTAACGCATGAAACAAAGCACCTAAATTTCCAATATGATCTTCAGGTGTACGATCTGCTACAATTATATCATCCCAATAGTTTGAACAGTTTGGCACTTGAATAGTCAGTTGTTGCAAATACCATTGGAGAATAGCGGGTGCCGATGCACTGCCAAAGGGCACACACAAAGATTTAAACAAGTCCAAATAAGTATTCACTACAAACACTTTTTGAGATTATTCATCGAGCAGTAGTTGAAGACACACATCGCGCAAATCAATTTTGGAAAATAGCGACCGGCACCTGATTTGTCCATGAGATCCTCTTGGCAAAGCTATGGATAAGGATCAATGACAGTTTGTGGGTTGACTGTAGACTGAAAGTCAACACATAGGCGAATGCGACTTGAAGGTTTGGGGAGCAAAACCAGTGGAATTGTGCCATTGACTACCTAGTATCGGCGCAATGGCTCTGGTATCTTGCAATTGTTTAAGTTCAGCAGCAATTGTTTAAGTTCAGCAATGCAAGCAGTTGTGACCCGGCAGAATTTCGTCCGAGTATTGTCTTTTGGAGCAATATATGCAATAAAATTGTTAGCCTTGGCTAAACCTTCAGAAAAAAGTTCCAGGAATTCTTTTAGCAAGCTAGCTACACTGTCTAAGTATGAAATGTAGACATTGGCTACACATTGTCCTGAATGTTGAAGCCAAATAAATCAAATGCATCAAGACCAAATATGTTCTCAAAGGCATGTGATTGTAGCAATATAAGAGTCACTGTTCACATTCGTGAGCGATCCGTAGCAGTCAAAGTACACTTTCCGAAAATGGGAATGTCTTGTCCATTAGAAGCCGTCAGTTGAGTGTTAGTTTTAGACAGGTGTGGGGAGCCTAACATTGTATATGTGTGACAATTCAGCAATGTAACAGAGGCACCCATGCCCGACAGAAATTCCACACATTTCCTACAAAGAAGCAAAAGGCACAAAACGTTTGTTGGACTGGAATAGCACTGATGAAACTGCTCACGTGGAAGTCTGGAAATTCCTGTTGCAGACTTGGAATACACTGCGTTAATGACATGGGCCTTGTAACTAGATTTTTGTGAGGGGGCAGAGTTCTTGTGTTTGTTCTGGTGCAAACATGGATTCTACATGTCCTTTCTTGCAACAAGCGTATCACTGTGCTTGTCAGGAGAGGTATTCTTGGCGTTTGTGCTGTGAATAACACCGAGGGCAGGAGTTAATTTGGTTCACCTGTGTAGCGACCTGTTTAGAGAGCTGCTGATACAGTGTGGAGCATTGTTTACTAAGTATGGCCAGCGCAAGCTGCCATTGCTGAATGGGCCAGTCAGAAATAAGGGACTCATCCTGAAAAATTGCAGGCTGCTTAAATTTATCAGCTGACAGGGCACCTCAATCGTACTCATCTAGTATTTGAAATACCTGCTGAAATGATGGATCAGATAGTTTCAAAATCTGTTCTGTGAGTCTGACATCAGGCACACTGTACACGATCACATCACGCAACTTAACATCTGAATATGTTATGTAGGAGTATTTTAAATCACCCAAATCACATTCTGGGGAACGTAATAGTGACATACAGTGCATACATTACAAATGAACTATTTTATACCTTATAGTATCAGGGCATATAATGGATAGCTTGATGGAAGGTAGCAGTTTGTAGCAATAGGACCTGTGGGTCTGTCATGTAATAACGACTTATTAGTAGATATATTTGTATGTTCTGGCACACTATCGCAATTATAAAATAAATTCTGTATCTTATAAATACTGTAACTGATTTTTAAAAATCGGTAAAAAGTCAGTAAATTTAATTAACAAAACCGATTTAATAACATTAACTAAATACCGAATTTTTACAATAATGCAAGTAATCACAATAACTAACTGATATTTAAATTTATTTATTTCATTTACAACAGTATTTTAACACAGTAACATGTATTATTTAAACAAAATTAGTTATTGTTAAAATTTTAAACTGTGATGCAAATTAAATAATTAATATATATTATTTAACAAAATACATTGTTTTAAAAGCTTTATGTTGTGAAGGCAAGAAAATAATTAAAACCTTTTAGTTAACATAATTCATTATTTTAAGTTAACACATTGTGATAGTAAGTAAATTAATTAAAATGTACTAGCTAAAAAAGTATATTACTTTAAAAAGTCAAATTGCGAATGTAGTTAAATAAATATAATGAATTAATTAACAAAAAGGACATTATTTTAAAAATTTTAAATTGTGAATGTCTGTAAATTAATTGAAATGCATTAGTTAAAACAAAAGTACATTATTTAAAAAAAATTGATTGTGAATGTAAGTAAGTAAAAAAATAAATCAGTTAACAGAAGTAAATTATATTGAAATTTTCAGTTTTCATTTTTTCTATGTTTCTTAAAATGTTCCAGAAATTTATATAAGCATGAAGGTAACACTTTTATAAATTTTTGTAAGTTTTTCGTCCACTTATAAGAAGCAAATATAAATAATTAAACATTCTCAATAAGCAATCTACAGGGCACCATATGTAAGATTTTTTACCATACATTATAATAAGCATGTGTATCATTTAGAACTTAATCATTAAAAGTTGCACAAAGTTTCATATTGGTTTTTTGTGTTGTTATAAAACTTTTTCTATGTGTCATATTTATTACATATATTGGTTAATTATATACAAAACTATATGGTTTAATATCAATATCTGATTTTAGTAAGGTAATTCTTTAAAATCAAGAAATGCATCATATGCCTTTAGAAAATTATTTGGTCGATTAGTACTCCACATTTCTTGAGGGAAAACTTCATTTTTACTATTTTTTAAATATATATTCTGTAGTTTAACATGATCAAATAATGATGAATCAACTAACTGATTATTTTTAGTATTTGTTTCAAGTGAAACAAAAACAAAATATGGCATTCAAATTATATGGAGTTATAGTATTTTGATATATCTAGTTCAAATTAATTTTACCAGATAATCTGGCAACTTCTTCTGTTTGAAGTTAATAAAAAATAGGAATTTTAGGATTTTTTAATATATTTCACATTGTTCAATTTCATAATTGGGTTCATATTTAACAACAGGTACACGAATATCTATAAATTCTATTACTATTTTACCTTCTTTTGGAAGTTTTATTTTATTTTAACACCAATATAATTTTTATCAAATCAAGATAAAATTGCATCTCCTGGACTTGAACTACATGTAAAAACTACAGTTAAGTTTCCTTCAAACATAATTTCTTTATAATCTTCAAAAATCCTCCAAGCATTGGCAATGGGTTTAGTACTTTTCTATTATTTATTTTTCATGCATTAAGAATATGTCCTACTAAAATTATGGTATTAGTAACAGATGAAGTTAGATATAGTAAAACTGTTGATGAAATAAAAGTATGTTCAATTCTAGTTAATATATTATTTCCTTCTTTGTTGTTATAAAGTCTAACAATTTAGTTGCATAATTATCAAATAATATTTTGTTGGATTTTCCATCTTATATTGGATGCTATACCATCATTTCCAATAATACTAAAATTCATGTATAATTGTGCATGATTTGAATGAAGCCAACCATCACCAATATTTATTTCTATTTCTGTATCTTTATTAGGAACATTTGAATTATTCTTAGTTTTGACATTAAAAGGAAATAAACAAAACTGATGACTTCAATGTTATTCATGACTGATTATGGAAAAGAGCTATTAAGATACTAAGATATTTCTAAAATAACTTACAGTAGTACCACTAAAGTCAATTACATTATAAATGTCATCAGTTATAGTAACTTATAAATCTTGAATTGTATTAAAAATAGGAACATTTATAGGATAATACATAAATAATTGGCCCAAAAAAGTGTGCATTATGTTTAAATGAAATAATAATATTAGTTTCTTTATGAAAATGATCATTATGTTTTACATACATTCCATCAACAAGATTAAAGTTTATATTTCTTAATTCAGAAGGAATTAATTATGAACATCTCAAGCTACAGCTGTTTCATTAGCTTGAACAATTAGATTACTAAAACCAAGTAACTCCCAATTCAATCTGCTATATCCATATTGATTTTTACACTCACTTTCAATAACAATTCTGTTTAAAATTCCATCTGCTTTAATGAGTTTACTGGGTATTTTCAAAAATATAATATTTTTAATTGTTTAAACTATATTGACCTCCAGGTATATCTATTGTTTCTCCATCACAATAAAGTTTATTATTCTTTGTTGCAATACTTGGCATTAAAAAAAGTTGAATAAAAACCAACTAATGAAACATTAGTATAATTATCACTTATTGGAACAATTAATCGTTTTCTAAGTATAGAAGATTCATCACTAAGTTGAAATAATCTACTCATTTACTAGTGAAAAATTATTAATACATGAAAAATTTATAAATAATGAAAAATTATTAATAAGTGAGAAAATTTTGAAAAAAGAAAAGATATTAACTAATGAAAGTATTTTAGTAAATTAAAATACTTTTAACAGGTGAAACCAAATTAATAACAAAAAATTGTTAATTTATGAACTAAACACATTGGGAACTACTATAAGAATTCCAGGAAATAAGTTAAAGGATAAACATGGTAAACACTTACCAAATTGTATAAGTGTGCAATAATTGGATAGAGTGTTTGAAGAAAAACACATTAATTATTGACAATTATGTTTTAGCTCCAGGATGGTTCCATTGGAATAAGACTAACCACAATTATATTTGTTCAAAACGTTTACAAAAACCAAAATATCACGAATTTATAAAAGAAAAAAAAATAATATTAAAGAAAAAATGGTCAGTTTTTGAGAGTATAATGAAGAAAATATACCATTAGATGAATGTGAAGAAAATTCAGTTGTTGTATTTGATGACTTCATGCTAGAAAACCAAGATATTGTCAGAAATTATTTTACTAGAGGTAGCCACAAAGATAATGATAGCATTTGTTGAGCTCAGTCTTATTCAAAAATACGAAAACACTTAACAAGAGAAAATTTAATTTTTTATAATATTTTTAAACAAGATGATACATATTTAAATCATATTAACCATGATTTTGTTGGTGGAGAGTTAAAGTTTCGTATTTTTAAAGAGTTATATAGTAAACTCTGGAATGATGAATTTGGGTTTTTAACATTAGATGTGTGGAAAACCAAATGAAGTTAGTTTCGCAATAAAATATATTTCTTAACAATATAAACATTAACCAATAACATTAAACAAATACATTAACTTTAACATTAACATTAACAGTAATATTTATTTTAAATAAACATAAATTAAACATAAATATAGAAATAACTATAAAAATAAAACATAAAGACAATTAATGGTTTTTCTTCATAAATAAATTCATACTAAGTTTGATGAAAAAGCGATAAAAAAGCTAAACAAACAATGTAAAGAAAGCTGAAGATTTAGAAGGAAAATTTAAACATTGGTAATTGAACCAAGAACAGAATATGAGAAATATAAAAGGGAATATCAACCTGTTATTGATGCTATTGAAGGTTTAAGTCAAAATGTTTTAAAGGCAATTGAAGAAAATTGGGCAGTTGAAAAACAAAGGATTCCATATCATCATATAGGACATTTTGAACCTTTATCACCAATTAAAAAATTAACAGATTGGTCTGATGATTTTCCTGTAAAATCTGATAATACATTAAGTGAAACAGAAAATGAAAATACATTTAATAAATACCAAGAAGAAAAAAACAGTAAAAAGATAAATAATACTAAAAAGACTAATGAACCTAAAAATATAAATGAAACTAAAAAGATCGATGTTAGTGAAAGAACGTTAAAATATATTAATCATAGTGAAGATAAAGTATTTGATTTAAAAGCTGTTGATATCTTTAATATGTTGGTAATTTATCTGTACAATTAAATGGTGAAAAATTAACAAGTAGTAAAAAAACATGTGAAGGTACATATGGATTAAAGGGGCTTTTAACTGAAAAACAAAATACTATAGAAGATTAAAATAAAAAGTTTGAGGGTGAAGATCTATCAAATTATGCAGATATATTATTAAATTCAGGCGCATTATGTTCTGATGATAATGCAAATAATATAATATCAAGTAAAGGTAAGTAATATTCATATTTTAAAAAGGATTGCTGATGATTATTTTCCAAACTTATGAAAGTCCGCAATAGATTTTCAGACATAATTTCTTCTTAAATACAAAAATTAGTTGAAGGTTTAGTTAAATATATACAGATAAAGCAATCGAATATGTTTGTTTAATGATGTTAGAAATTAAACGATAGATTAGCAGTTATTCATGGTGAAGAAGTAGCTGGAAATAAAAATTATCATAATGAAAAAGTAAATATAGCACAAATGTTAACACATAAATTTAGTGATTTTGTAACTGATAATCCATAAGGAGTTTCATATACATTTAGATTTCTAAATTAGCTTCCACATACATATTGGAAAACTAATAAATAAGGAAAAGGATTAGTAAATACTTTAATTAACAAATTAGCATGTGATATGCTACTACCAGGTTATAAAATTTCTGGTGCAGGTACAAAATTAGAAGAAAGATTAGCTAAAGGTGATTAAGGTATAAATACATTACATGAAGCTTGTAAAAAACATGATATTACTTACAGATGTAATAAAGATTTAGATAAAAGAAATATGGCTGATAAAGAACTTCAGTTAGCTGCAGAAGAAAAAATGTGTGCTAATGATTCTTCATTTGGTGAAAACGTTGCAGCAACAGCTGTTAGAAGAATAATATATGCAATACGAAAATTTGGTATGGGAATTAATGTTGATATTGGTGAAAGTCCCTACAAAAATCTTTATAAACTTTAAAAAGCATATAAAAATCATTACAAATTTTGAATCTACATAAAAAGTCTTCAGAAAATTTTCAACTATATAAATATTTTATCATGAAAAATTCTTCATACATTTTTAAACTTTTAAAAATATTTTTATACATTTTAAACAATAAAAAACTTTATAAATTTTAAACTACATAAAAATCTTTATATATTTTTAACTATATAAATATATTCAAAAAACTTTTCCTATATAAAAAAATCTTTATAAAATTGTTAAACAATATAATATATCTTTATACATTTTTAAGGTATGTAAAAACTTTACGAAATTTTTAACTATATAAATAAATAAATTTACAATTAGCTATACTTTGCTACCTAGGGGTAAAGCTAAACCAAAGTCAATTAAGTCAAAGCTAAATAATGGTTTATAAAATGCAATTGAACCATTTTAACTAAACCACAAAAATGTAAGAAAGATAACAAATCAGCTTGAAATTTACTTATTACATTAGGTTTTTCCTGTTATGAAAAGCTATTGAACATTTTAAAAAAAGAACAATGGTATAGGATTAACATTACATGAATGTGGGATTGTTTGAGTATTATCACTTGCATTATCATATTTAGCAACAATGGGTCATTAGCTGGAGGATCTGCAGCAATTGCATGTGCAGTATTAAACGAAAAGAAAAATTATTTATAAATAGAAGAACAAAAATCACATGATTACAAATAGAGAAGAAAGTTGGTAATGGAATAAATAAAACAAAAACATTTCAAGAAGTAATTAAGAAATATCTTATTGCATTAAGTACTTTTCATATAGAAAAACTTACTAAGGAATTACAAATTAAACACTTTCATGGTGTATACATGATTGATAAATTAGTAAACCATTGAAAATTTAATGTGGTGTAGTAAGTTTAGATACATCTGATAATCCTGGTACTCCTTGGATTTGTTATTATAAAAATAAGGATACAAATTGGTTTCTCATTCATTTGGTGGTAATATACAAAAACAATTAGTTACCTATTTAGGAAAAATGAACTATATTGCAATACAGAAAGAGTAAAAGATTTTGATGAAGTAATATGTTGTCATTTATGTTTATTTGTTTTAAAATTGCTATGTAAGAATTATAATTTTAGTGATAATTTAGATTTTAAAAAGTAGGTTTTTGGAAGTAAGATGCATTTAACCAAACAAACTGAACAAGTACTTAATACACCTATATTCGATTTAAAAAAATTGAAAATGTTTTTAAAAAACTTCAATCATCAATAGATTTCAAGGTAACTAATGCAATTAAAAAGTTTCCAAAAAGAATTTATAAACTATTTTTAAGTAACTAACTGTTATATTGGTTACAAAAATGGAAGTCTTGTTAATGTAAATGATCCAATTGATGCAAAAGATATAGTTAAGAGAAATTATTTAGAAAATGAACAATTAAATATTGTTACAAAATCAGAATACACAAGCATTCGAAAACAGATCAGTAATTATACTAATAAAGAAGATTATAACAAGATTCTTTCACATTTAAAGCAGAGATATGTTACTATGGATGGTAATATGGGATAAACAAATAAAGAAATAAACAAAATGATAAATAGTCTTCTTAATGCATTACTTAAAATTGATTCAGTATAAAGTTACATTAAACATTGGAATCACAAATTAATAAAAGCTTAGATAAGAAAGTAGGTGAAAATGTAGAAGTATTGAAATCATTAGATTAATTTGAACTTTTAAAGTTTTCTAATGTATATAATTTTTATGTGGTTCATGGTGTAGGTTCCTGTTGTCATGTCCTAGTTCATGTACCATGGGAACGTATGAGTGACCAAGTAAGTGGTCCCGTCAGTCGGGATGCCACTTACCTTGGAATTAGACTAGGCATCTCAGACATATTCTGAGTTGTGGTCACCTTTGTGCTCAGATGGCAATGACTACCAAATCCACCAGTTAGTCCCTCAACCGTTAGGGGTAAAACTCAATGGGACTCGGGGCAAGTAAGGCTATCAACCTGCTCCCCTGGTACTTTAAATATGATGCTGGCAACAATCAGAGCAAAATGCCTTGGCCCCTTTGGTGGTGGTGGAATCGCACCTCTAATTGACAAACCTGGGACTCCTAAGATACGACTTGGCAAACAAATGGTAACGAGAAGGGTAGCTATTAATATCAATGGGGGCCACTCTGCTAAAAGGTAGAGCTGGCAGAGGCTGCAAGTAAGATGGGATTGGACATTGATGCTGTTAGTGACATTTGGGTAGGGGTGAGAAAGAAGAGGAAGTGGGAGAATACAAGGTTTACCTGTCAGGATTCAAAGCAGGAATAGCACAATGGCGTGTAGGGCTTTACATCAGGAAAGAAATGGAACCCAGCATAGTTGCAATAACGAATGTAAACGAACGACTGATATGGGTAGATTTGACCATGTCTAGCAAGAAAATTAGGATTTTGTCTGTATATTCGCATTGTGAAGGGACAGATGAAGATAAGATAGATAGCTTTTATGATGCACACTGTGATGTAGTTGTTAGAGTAAATGACACGGACAGTGTACTGCTCATAGGTGATTTTAATGCCAGGATTGGAAATCGAACAGTAGGGTATGAAAAAGTTATGGGTAAATTTGGAGAGGATATGGAGGCCAACAGGAATGGGAAACAACTCTTGTATTTCTGTGCCATATGGGCTTAGTATTCGCAAACTCCTTTTTTAAGCATAAAAACGTTCACCAGTATACTTGGGAAGGCAGGCGAACCAGATCTGTCATTGACTATATAATAACAGATCAGGAATTAAGGAAGGCTGTGAGGGACACACGTGTATTCAGGGGATTCTTTGATGACACTGATCTCTATTTAATCTGCAGTGAGATTCCTATTGTGAGGCCAAATGTGCAGGAGGTCAGGTCAAAATGTAGGAGGCTAAGAGTGGAGAAACTTCAGGATAAGGAAATCAGCCACAAGTACATAACAGTGATCTCAGAAAAGTACCAGTTAGTTGAATGTAGTCAATTACAGTCATTGGAAAAGGAATGGACAAGGTACAGGGACACAGTACTAGAAGTGGCTAAAGAATGTCTTGGAACAGCAGTGTGTAAAGGTAGGATGAAGCAAACAGCTTGGTGGAATGACAGAGTCAAGGCAGCCTGTAAAACGAAAAAGAAGGCGTATGAAAAATGGCTACATACCAGAACTCAGGTTGACAGTGAAAGTTATGTTGAAGAAAGATACAAAGCCAAACAGATAATTGCAGCATCCAAGAAGAAATCCCGGGAGACTTTGGAAACAGGTTGGAGACTTTGGGTCAAGCTGCTGGAAAACCATTCTGGAGTGTAATTAGCAGTCTTTGAAAGGGAGGTCAGAAGGAAATGACAAGTATTTTGGACAGGTCAGGAAAATTTCTGGTGAATGTTGTTGATGCCTTGGGCAGATGGAGTGAATATTTTGAAGAGTTGCTCAACGTAGGTGAAATACGATCAGTAATGTTTCAGATTTCGATGTACAATGGGATAGGAATGATGATGGAAATAGGATCACATTTGAGGAATTGCAGAAAATGGTTAATAGACTGCAGTGCAAGAAAGCTGCTAGGGTGGATGAAATTAAGTCGGAACTCATCAAATACAGTGGAATGTCAGGTCTTAAATGGATATAGGATAACTGAAGTGGCGTGGGAGTCAGGACAGGTTCCATCAGACTGTATAAAAGTGGTAATCACACCAACCTTTAAACATGGAAAAAGAAAAGATTGTAACAACTGCAGAGGTATCAATCTTCTCAGGTATTGTTGGAAGGAAACTGCGAGTATTAGTTGAGGACCAATTGGATAAAAGTCAGTGTGGGTTTACGCCTCTTAGAGGTTGTCAGGACCAGATCTTTAGCGTACGGCAAATAATGGAGAAGTGTTACGAGTGGAACAGAGAATTGTATCTATGCTTTATAGATCTAGAAAGGCTTATGACAAGGTTACTAGGGGGAAGTTATTGTCTGTTCTACGAGATTATGGAATAGGAGGCCAACATATGCAAGCAATTAGAGGTCTTTCCATAGATAGTCAGGCAGCAGTGAGAGTTCACAGTAAATTGAGTTCATGGGGCAGAGTAATTTCAGGGGTAAGACAAGGCTGCAACCTGTCTCCACTGTTGTTCATGGTATTTATGGATCATATGTTGAAAACAATAGACTGGCTGGGTGAGATTAAGATATGTGAACACAAAATAAGCAGTCTCGCATAGGGGGATGACTTAGTTGTGATGGCAGATTTGATTGAAATTTTGCAAAGTAATATTTCAGAGATAGATCAGAAATGTAAGGACTATGATATGAAGATTAGCACCTCCAAAACGAAAGTAATGTCAGTGGGAAAGAGATATAAACGGATTGACTGCCACATAGGAGGAACAAAGCTAGAACAGGTGGACAGTTTCAAGTACTTAGGATGCATATTCTCACAGGATGGCATCATAGTGGAAGAACTGGAAGCGAGGTGGAGCAAAGCTAATGCAGGGAGCGCTGAGCTACGATCTACTCTCTTCTGCAGGAAGGAAGTCAGTACCAAGACGAAGTTATCTGTTAACCGTTTAATCTTCCGACCAACTTTGTTCTATGGGAGTGAAAGTTGGGTGGATTCAGGTTACCTTGTCAATAAGATTGAGGTTACAGATATGAAAGTAGCTGGGTTGATTGCAGGTACTAGTAGATGGGAACATTAGCCGGAGGGTATAGAGGAATGAACTCTATATATGTAGCAGTCAGGGCGGACAGGCTTAGATGGTAGGGTCATGTTACACGCATGGGAGAAGCAAGGTTACCCAAGAGACTCATGAGTTCAGCAGTAGAGGGTAGGAGGAGTCGGTGTAGACAAAGGAGAAGGTACCTGGATTCGGTTAAGATTGATTTTGAAGTAATAGGCGCAACATGAGAAGAGACATCAATGTTAGCACTGAATAGGGTATCATGGAGAATATTATAAGATGGACTATGCTCCAGACTGAACTCTAAAAGGCATAATCAGTCTTAAATGATGATGATGATATAACTTTTATGTGTATAAATGGAAAATCATACTTCACTTGATTATCTTATTTATTATTTAAAGTGCAAAAAATTTACAGAAAATGTAAGACAAGGAATTGAAGACATTGGTACAATTTGTAAATCTAAGAATATTTGTGTTTATTTGATCTTTGTAAAAAGTTTCTATTTATATAGCAAAACAATGTACATATAAGATTATATAAATTTTATAAAAAATATTTTTATTAATTTTTAATAACTTCAAATGACAAAATTATAATTTATCTATTTTAATTTCCAATATTCATCTTTTACTATCAAGAGGACTTACTGCTTTTTTGTTACTTGAATTGAATCAATTTCATGTTTTACACTTTTAATTAAATTAATTTTTCTAGATTGTTTTATATTGTTAAAAAACAATCTTTATAATCTTCTAAACTTATTTTGTTTTTAACATCACATTTCTTATTTCCTGCAGATTTTTTTCTATATTATCACCAACTTCATAAACATAAATTTTTGGTCTTAAACCTCAAAATTCTTAAAATACTTTTCCACTAAATTCATCTTTCAGTTTGCTAACTATCTGTGGCTAGATAACTTAATTCAACATTTTCTTGATATTTTGGCTTAATAACTCTATAGTGAAAACTAATCCAACATAAATAGGTTTATCAAAAGTGATTTAAGTTTTATACTTATGAATAGCAGCAAGATTTTCATTAAATATAGTTCTACAATTAAAGTTCGTTTTAGCTGTAAGTTTATTACATATTTTACAGTTTGAAATTAATTTTATATTTTGTCCATCTCTTATATTCTCCATTGTTTTTCCAAATACAGAATTATTCATTAGTTTATAGAAATCTTTTTCAAAATCATTTGCAGCTTTTATTCTTAACTGGGTGTTTAAAGCTAAATAATCCTATAAAAATATACTTGTTTTTAATTTTAAAACTTAATGTACTTTTCAAGTAGCATTCCTAAAGTTTAATATAGTTTATGATTTCTATAATGAACAATTAATTATGCTTTTCATCTATAGTAGTTATTAATTTGCTTTCATTTGTATGTGCAACAAATTTATATTCAGGCACCAATGATAAATATTTATGATAATCTTGTAATTTTTTTGGATATTCCTAATCTACTTCAAATATATAAGAATTTTCAAAATTTTTTAAATATCATTTTTTTGTACAAATAAAGTTATTTGGTTCATCCCACTGAAGCCTACATATGGTAAATATTGGGTCATAGTATAACCATATCTGTTATTTGCATCTTGATATGTTATATAATTTGATAATACTTTATTATTAAAATCTTCTCTTATTCTTTTATCAACCATTAAAAGCGTATTATAATCACATAATAATTCAAGTTCTTGTTCAGTAATTTTCAACATTGCATCCCAAGATAAACCTGATGCTGTAACATACCAAGATGGGACTAGATTATATGTTTCTATACATGTTTTTATAAAATCTTCGAAAAGAATACTTAACAATAGTACATCAATTTTAAGAACCACGATATTCATCAAGATTTCTCATATTGAATTTTTCCGAAACTAATTTTGCATTCCCATAATCTTCATCAGTTATGTTTCAATCATTTAATTTATTGTAAAATTTTTCTTTTGGTGGCAACTGTGCTTTTTCTACTTTTTTCCAAGAATCTATATGATCATATAAATAAACACTAATTACTAGATTAGATAATTCTGGAGAAAAATACTAATTAATATCTATTAATTGATTTTTATGTGTTTGTTGAAAGTTATCAAGTGAAGAAGACATAAAATTAAATATATCAACAAAAGTCAGTTTTGATTTTTTTGTATATCTACCATTATGAGTGTATGTATTTTCAGTGTTTGATATTAGCTCAATTTCTTTGTTATGCTAACCAAGTTCTTTAACAAAAAGATGAGAAACACAACCAGTGTCATTATGTAAATAAATAGGTACAAAATCAGGTTGTTATATTTTTAAATTACAATTATTGCATTGTGATCATGATGAGGAACTTTATTATTCATTTTGTATAATGATATTTACACAATGTACAAAATTTAGAATTATTAGGTATTTTCTTTTCTTTAAATGTAAGGGGTTTCATTTCTTCAATTTTAGAATACATTTTTTTAATTCTTGAACTTCTTGTTTTATACATTCAATGGATTTTTTTTGAAGTTTTGGTCCTCTATAAACAACGGGATTTTTGTAATTTCCATACATGTATTTAATGTAGTAACAAGATCCTCTTTGTTAATGTTTTTGATATTGTGTATTGTTTTTCTGGATTTGGTTGACATGTCTCTATTTAAAATAAACCTTCAGTATCAACATAAATTGTGTATTGAGTGTTTATAAAATACAAACATGTTCGTTTATTTGGCATTCCTACTTTGAATGTTTTTTAGTTAAACAACTTGGTGTATGATTATCTAATTTTTATTTACTATTAAATGTAGTAAACATAAATCACAAAAAATTACTTCAGTATGTTTTAATTAATTTACTTACCTTCGATGTTTGATTTGTTAAGACATTTCTTTTTTTAAATATTGCGTGTTATTATCTTACAAATCGCATAGTAAATGAAATAAATGAAGTCAGAAATCAATTAATTATTGTAATTAGACGTATTACTGTAATAAATAGTTATTTTGTTAATGTTATATAATCGTTTTAGTTAATTACAAATACCGATTTTTTGACTGATTCTTAAAAATCAGTTATGCTGTTTATAAAATACAGTATTTATTTTAAAATGGCGTTAGTGCGCCAGAACATACAAAATATATCTACTTTAACATTGTTAAACTTAAGGCTGTTGGAAGTCAATGAGAAAACTCCAACATCCGAAATCAGAAACCCCATGTAGAAAGCATTCAAAAGTGTTAGCATTCAGATACCTGAGGTAAACTAACATTAGAAGCCTGCCTTTGGGTGGTTCAAATGACTTTGAGCACTATGGGACTTGACATCTGAGGTCATCAGTACCCAAGAACTTAGAACTACTTAAACCTAAGTAACCTAAGGATGACACACACATCCATGCCCAAGGCAGGATTCGAACCTGCGACCATAGCGGTCGCGCAGTTCCAGTCTGAAGCGCCTAGAACCGCTCAGCCACTTGGCCGGCAGAAGCCTGCCTTTGTCATTCAGCTATCCCAGGGTGGAATTTCATTTCAAGGAATGAACTAATAACTTCATATACCGCCTAGACGCTGCTGTAAGGTGTTACAGTAGAAAGTAGTCTCAAATGGGTGCATCTTACCAGAGGCAGATGGGAAATGAGTAAAATGGCTGGAACAGCTCAACAGAACCTTCAGTATGGGGTCAAGTGACGGAAGACACTGTTACTGCTAGGAATAACAGCACGGCAGTGATGGCTAACTTTCAGCTGAAAGCAGTTGCTACAAAAACTCGGAGTATTTGAATACAAAAGATGGGAACATACCTACCTAGAGAGTAGACGAATGGACAAGATTTGAATGTGGTCGACCAGAAGCACCAGGGAGGTGCAGAACCACATGTAATATTGGTCAGTTTCTGCAAAGTACTGGTGGACAGGAGGGCCCACTACAGATAGGGAGAAGTAGTGCACCGCTACCATTCTTTAACAAGCAAGCTCTTTTGCATTCATTTGAGTCCTCAGTCAGACCGCTAGGACGCCAACTTCGCTTCACTCGTGCCACCCTCGAATAAGCTCCGACAAGTCTCTTCCTCTCACTTGCACTGCTGCTCTCAATGTTTGTACTTTACAGTGCTGCTAATGATTGTTACTTCTGATAGTTCTCACACCAGGCACTCAGACACTTACCTGTGTTTTGTAACCTGTTTCATCCTTATCTGTTCAAGTGCTTGGAATTAGCCTGTAGTGTAGTAGTTAGTCTAAAGGAAAGAAATAATTTCATTCAGACTCTCAAGTCCGCTGAGTCTCTTGCAAGTATCCTGTCAAGTCCCAAAATCCGCGCTTCTCTTCCGTGCCCTGTGACAGTGTTCAGTACTGATGCAAGTACTAAACCTACCATCTCTGGAAGTTTTTCTTCCTATATTTACTTGTAACCGCTCTAGAATTGCAGACTGGCCTGTAAACCTCTTGAATCCCTTTCTCCCTCTCTCCTACACCAGGACGTGATAGATTTCTATTCCCATTATTAATGACAGGGACAACATGTCACAAGAATAAACAGAGATAAAGTAATCCCATCACTACCTTGCACAATGTAAAAGTAAAGAAACCACACTTCTACAAGAATTATATTCTTGTTAAAGGCACTTTGATTTTCTCTAAAAACTAGCTAGGAAAAGCTGGATAGGAGCTATTGATATAACGACAAGATCTCTCTTCGGACCACCTCTGACTAATTTCACAAATGAATGAAAGCACGGTGAATTTTTGGGCAACATACCTGTCATCATCATAACATGGTTACTCAGACTTGTCTGATCTCCCATGTGTCGGCCGACTGCATACAGGCGTGACTCCTGCAGTGTTGGAACGTGCAGACACTCTAATTCGATGTGATCGACAGATCAGAAACAAACATGTTGCAGCAGTACTGGACGCCTGAGACGGTAGTGCTGACCCACTCGTCAAGCAGTTGGATTACTCAGTGGTGTGAGCCTGCTGTTTTCCTCACTGTCTAACAGAAGACAATAGAGAACAACGAAGGATCGTCTGTGTGGAGTTGCTTGCGCGTTACGATGCTGACAGTGACTATGTTCTGTGGAAGGTCGCTTCTTCACTTGAACCGGAAAAATGGCACTCCTTGGAGTGACGCAACATCACTTCTCCTCAAAAGAAAACGTTCCAAGGTGCACTTTCAGCCGGTAATGTCATAGCAACGGTCTTCTAGGACTCTGAAGGGGTTATGCTCTTTGAAGTCCTTCCTCATGGCGCAACAATCAGTTCTGAAATGCTACCTTCAGGAAATGAAATAAACGACTTCTGTGTGTTTGTCAACACGAAGTTCACAGGAACATCTCCTTCTCATGAGAACGCAAGATATCACACAACCCAACGCACCCGAGAGAGGCTCACAAAACTTCATTCGACTGTTTTTCCTCATCCACCCTACAGCCCAGATCTCGGACCCACTTCCATCTGTCTGCCACAATAGGGGGGGGGGGGGGTGCTATATGCAGGAAGCAGTAGATCGATGATGGGGATTGATGAATCAAGACGTATGCTCCGACGTCGACCGGTAGAGTGGTACCTCGCCGTCACATGCCGCCTCCCAGTTAAGGTGGCGTAAGGCCGCCGCATTGCTCGGAGGTTATGATGAAAAATACGGATTTGTAGTCAAAAGAGTGGAAAATAATGTGGTATATTGGAATTCTGACTAAAACCAACCTGATTTCAGAAAAAAATGTGATGCATTACTTATTGATGTCCCAAGTAAGGCGTAAGTTTACATGTCTTTGTACTGACAGCTGTCTCTGCTTCCTCCATGAGCCATTGTGCTGCTGGCCAGCACGTGCTGCTATTTTACTGGCTAACGCGAGTTCACATCACTGTGTCGCAGGGACTAGTTTCTCAGTGAACCTGGTATATTTGTGCAGAAAGCCATAGCTCGTGACAACTGTGACTACCTTTATCTGAGTAAAATTGACTTACTACAGCAAGGGTTGAATTTCCCTCTCGGTTTATTGATTGGATAGCCACTGAATTGATATTTATTTATTTAATGGGATAATAATAATTATTAAAAGGTGGCAATTTTATTTAAGCACTGTTTTTATTCTTTCGATTGTTGCGAGTCAACGATAGTGCAGTGCTGCTCGCTTTGGAAAATACACATTTTATAAGAATTATTTGGTCCAGGAAACACTTTTGCGATCACGGTTGCGATTTATACGGTATTCGCGTAATTGTACTGATTAAAAGTTATCGTTTCCGAAAGACGCAGGTTCGATTAAAGCTGTGTGCACTTTTGCGCGTATAATGAAAATATTCATAACAAATCCCATAACAAAAAGAAACATGTGAATCACAACCGTGATCAAACGAAGCAAATATATGATGACATAAATGTTCTTCACTGTTATTCAGGACAGGCTCAGATTAGACCTTGCAACCTTTAGTTATAGGAAATCTCAAGACATTACACTTTAGAGATATTTGTTTTGAATAACTTGTATTTACCTTCTCTCTCTCTCCTTTTTACAGCCTTTATACCTTCACATCGATTAAGGAACTTTTCCTTCTCTACCGACCAGTACGAGAACAAAATTCAGACTCAACAAAATGTGTTACATCCTATTATTACATGCTTAACCCTTAACAATCATATATAGTTTCGTAGTGCAAACAATGCTAATTTATTCTGTGCACTAGAATGTCTTTGATACACTGAGCACAAAAATGAAAATAATAAAATTATATTTACATTTTTAATATCATGAATACTTCTTTAAATCATGAAAATAAGGTTTGACATCGTCGTAATATTAATTTTCATTGTTGTAGCACTACATTGCCCCCTTTGGACGTACAGTCACACTTGTTTGACTGGACATCCAAACAGGCTTATTTTCCTTGTCTGTTCTGTTTAAAGTTCACTGTGTTCTTTCACTTGGAAGCATGTGCTTTGTTTACTTTTAAGTCTCAGGGATTTTGAGTTACGCTCCCACATTTGGGCAAAGGCCAATGGGAAAAACCCTGGAAAAAAACCACAGCGGAGCGAGCACATTTTCCATACCCACCTTTTTTAATTTTCAACATTTGAATATTCACTTCGTATATCATTTAATAATGGTACAATTTCGTGATAGTGCTGCTGGTGACAACGGCTGGCGACTTGGTGTACTGCAACACCGATGTCTCGCCCCATCATGTAAGTCTGCGATGGACTGCGATGACGTGGCAGGGTGCGGCAAGGGATGACGGATGATGCTGCTGCAGTATGCTGCCCTCACCGACATGTGTGCTCAGCATCCCAGCATACAGTCACATGAAATTCAAACAGCAGTATCAGTTCCTTAAATTAACATCTTAATTACATCATATTTCACGCACTCTTTCACTCAACAACAAGAATGTGTTTTTTTTTTGTGAGATGTTCGACTGTTTGTGAGTTTCTTTATCATGGTGAAAGTCCATTCGTCCTTCCGACATAACTGACTATCTGCAATTAAAGGTTCATGTAATTACGTTCCAACATTAATACAGTTCTGCAACGGGTTTAATGATACAGTCAGTAGCAGTTCCCAACACTGTTACGACTCACCACTGTTTCCGACTGATCGATAAAAACACTTGCTCTTGAGTTTTAGTTTGCCTGGAATGTTATGTCCACGCATGTGGTCCCAATAACACTCTGAATACTTGGCATTACTAAACACTCGTAGCACAAAATTTGAAAACGAAATCATGCTAACACAACACACTCATTGAGCGTCCACTTTTGTGTTAAATTCCACTATTTCGCCAGTGAAATAAAGTTCGTATGTGCAGAGGATAATGTTCACAGGAAGTCTTTGTTCATAGATCATCTGTGACATGTTCACTCCACCAAGTAGTCACTTGATCAGTTATCAGGTCTGACAAGGTAAAGTCGTTGTGCTACCCGTAAGAATGTCTCTACACGGTCTAGTTACATAATGATAAATAACTGAATGATTGTACATATCAAATAAAGTACATAATTGTAGTCATTTACAATATAAAAGCAAATCCTAAGTCATATATTTTCTCGAGAAGGTGCTTCTGGACTTACAAAGAATTGTGCAGTGATAAACACAAGTTTGTATATGTTTGTCTGTGTAATGGTCTGTTCAGTCATGGACAACATCTTGAACAATCTGGTTTATAGCTCATGCAAGTCCGAGCACTAACTTACGGTGGAAAATTTGTGAAACCTATACGTAACTCGCGTAAACTTTACATGTTGTAAGTGTATCCTGCACACCGTCTGAAAGAAAAAAAAGAACATAACCTGCTCACCCTAGTGAGTTCAAAATAGTTAACAATCAACAAAATGAAAAGTTTATTTCCTAAAGTCACTATATCCTACTGTTGTGTGAAATATGCGGTTCTGTTCACTGTTCGTAGTTTCACACGCATAAGTTCCTGAAAGTTTACTAAATCTCAACAAGTTTGTATTATGTTTGATTAAGTGTCTTAGGGTGGAATCATCTTGAAGCAATTCTTCTTCTCCTTGCTGCAGATTGGCGTCGTCTTCTCCGTCGAACTGGAGCTGAAATTTTCTTACAACTAATTGGTATTCTGAGAGTCTCTTCCTCCAAGCAGTACTGATGCTTCCAATGTTGTATGTTCCTATTCTCCCACACTCCACATCGCAGTGTGTCCATGAAATACTTATACACTAGTCCATTAATTAATAATTGTCACTTAGCCTTCTCGCACAGTACTTGAGTCTTTGATGTTTGACTTCACCTCATTACAACACACGTAAAAGGTCATCTACTGTACTTAAGATACATATCTTTTCCAGTCTTTGTGATTGTATACTCCTTTCTGTCTATTTGAGTTGGGATGGACCAAGAAGTAACTACTTTTATGTGGTGTACCTAAGATCACAAATGAGCCTGAATATAACGAAAACCACTTCTTTATTTTTCTCTTTAATAATGACGACTTCAGATAATTCCTTACTAACACCTTATCTCCCACGTTAAATTGTTGAGTATTCTGTTGTCTACTGTTGGGTGATTCTTGCTGTTTCTGTGCATTCTCGTATAGTGAGACCAATGCTTGTCTAACTTTGTCCTCCCAGTCTTCCAGTTCGGTATTTAGTTTTGGAAGTGGGTTGACCCAACTATTGTTCTCTTTTGTTTTTAATGTGAGTTCTGCTGGAGTAAAACCTGTTGATAAATGTGGTATGTAATTTACAACACTTTCAAACGGCTCTATGTATTCTACCCACTTAGTTTGTTCAGCTGAGCAGTACGTTCTCACAAAGCGATTAAACCCGCGGAACACACGTTCCGTGAGATTACCTTAGGGGTGGAACTTCGAAATGAAAATTGGTTTTATATTATGTTTCTCTAAGAATTTCTTCCAGGTAACATTCGTAAAATTTGAGGCATTGTCAGAGAGTAATGTTTCTGGCGTTCCGAAATGAGGTATGTAATCATTTTTCAATCGGTTAATTATCGTTCTCGTGGCTGTTGTTTTTGTAGGAAATAGCTTTACAAACTTAGTGAAGTTATCTAGCACTGCTACGAGGCATTTGACCCCTCCTCTGGCAGTTGGCAGAGGTCCAGCATGGTCAATACTTAAAAGTTGGCGCAAAGCAGTTGGAACAATTGACTGCATTAATGTCTGCGATGATAAAGCACATGGCTTTACGCGCTGGCAAATGTCACATGCTCGCGTCATACGTAGGATCTTTCTATACATGTTATTAAAATGACAATACATTCTTGGTTTCGCCAGGCACTTCCTTGAACCGAAATGACTCCAAAACATTATGTGTATATATTGTTAACTTCTGCTCACATTGCTGTGGAATACATACCAGCCAGTTTCGTGAATCCTCATGTCTTCTAAAGAATAAGACATCCTGATGTAACGTCTAATATTTATGCAATTTCGAAGTAGGATCCGTCCTCAGTTGATCCTTGATCTTGTGCCAAATATTATCTTTATCCTGTTTCTGTGCCATATTTTTACCCATGTCTAGAAAAATTTACGATTGACATTGTCCGCCATTACCAACACTTTAAATTCCGATGCTTGCTCTGTGAGTTCACTAAATTGAAGTAAACCTTGCGGTAGCCTAGACAAAGCATCTGCCACAATATCATTACTTCCTTTGATGTAAATAATCTGGAAATCATACTCCTGCAACGCTAATGTCCATCTTGCCAAACGTGCATGGAGAAGTTTACAGGTCAGCAGGAAAATCAAAGCCTGATGATCACAGTACACCCGAACGTGTCTACCATAAACATAATAATGAAATTTGCGAAACGCCAATACCACTGCCAATGCTTCAAGCTCTGTAGTGAAATATCGAGTTCGCATTCCGATAATACACGACTTCAAAAAGATATTATTTTTATTTGCTCGTGTCCGTCTACCGTTTCTGTTTGAAATAAACACCCACCTAACCCAGTACATGAAGCATCTGAGGTTATGCAAAAATCCTTACTTAGATCTGGATGGTTCAAGGTTTCAGCATTTAACAAGCAATGCTAGATCGTGTCGAAATCATGTGCACACTGGTCAGTCCACACCAACGGCGCATTTTTTTTCAGAAGTCCCAATAGATGTTCGCTGTTAAGGCATTGATTAGGCACGAACTTTCGGAAAAAGGATACAAGACCCATACATGCCTTTAATTGTCTTTTGTTGGCCAGATATGGACAATTTCTGATAGCCTCAAGTTTTGTACTATCTGGGAAGATTCCTTCTGATGATACTATATGTCCTAGAAACTTTATCTCCGTCTTTCGAAACTTGGACTTCTTAAGGTTAACCGTAACATCTGCAAGTTCAAATTTGTGTACCACCAAGTTGATTAGTTTGATATGCTCGTCCCACGTTGGTGAAGCAATCAATAAATCGTCCACATAGACAGTAACTTGCTCTAACAAATCCGGGCCTAGGGCAGTGTCAAGCGCATTAATGAAGACTCCAGCACTGACATTTAATTCGAATGGCAATACTCTGAATTGATAGCTTCTTCCTCTATAAATAAATGCTGTATATTTCCTAGATCTTGGCGTTAAGACCACCTGCCAGTATGACGCGCAGAGGTCGAGGCTTGATAGATATTTTATCCCATGGAACTTCTGTAATAGTTCTTCTTGATTCTTAGGCCGCGTCCTGACAGGCATAATAATTTGATTAATCTGGCGAGCGTCGAGAACCAACCTTACGCTTCCATCAGATTTCATTTCTGGTAAAAGTGGGTTACTATATGGTGATAACGAGTTCTCAATAATTCCCCATTCCAGCATTCGTCGAATTTCTTTTGTTACTGCTTCCCTTTTCGCGCTGGGTATTGAGTACGTTTGATGACAGTAAATCTCATGGGGAAACACTTTCATGTCGTACACATAACCTTTAATTAGTCCAGGGTTTTTCAAAAATACTTTACGACAATTAGTAAGTGTGTGTAATAATTGATTTTGTTGCAGACTGTCAAGACCAGAGGATTGTTGTACTTTTTCTACTATTTCAGAGAGGTGGATGTTCTCCTCGTCCTTCACATCTTCCATGACCGGGAATGTACTGCAATTGAAACTATCTTGAAGCCGCCATAAATGTGCGCGAATCGGTTCTATCTTTAAAATTTGACAATATTTGCCATGCAATTCTTTGGTCTTTATCAAGTCTAAGCTGACTCTTGTGTCACCGAAACACATGCTGCATTCACCCTTTGCGAGATCGATTATAGTTTCCGTCTCTCGCAAAATAACTAATCCGAGGAGACAGTACATGGCTAAATTCTTTACAATAAGGAAGGTGCACTCTTTGGCTCCCATTCCAAAATTAATACAAATCCGTGTGTTTTCCCGAACTAGTTGGGCTTTCTAACTAACGGCTCCTGTAACTCGACAATTAGTGACTGGGAAAACCGGAATCTTTCTAATCTTCTTTAAGTGAAGAAAGAACGATTCATTCAGCACAGAAACAGATGCTCCAGTATCTAAAATCACCGTAGTTTGGATACCATAAATATCACAAGCTATAGCTGCTTGTACAACTTCCCGTTCAAACGAATTACACTTCTTCCGAAAATCTTGACATAATTCCTCTCTTATATCGACTCCGTCATTATATCTTAACATCTGCATAGTTGAACTACGTTGCTGAGCAACATCAACAGAATTATTCCTACACACTGCATCTTTTGCGTCGTTCGACCCGATCGCTGCTGATTCTATGCGACGCACATTCTCATTGTTACTACAGCTGGTTGTCTGCACGCTTGGTTGCTCGTTATTACTAACATCATTCATGCAAGTGCGCCCTAGACACTCTGCAACTGACACGCGTGAGCAGAATGTCGTCGCATCTAGTTTGACTGACTGGTACTGGATGATAGTTGCGGTTCACTTACCTCAATGATCTTGATATTTTGATTCGGTGGTTGCCATGGCTGCGCATTCATATGCTGCTGCATGTTATTTGACATATTTGTATTGTACGGGGGTTGTACATGATTGTTGTTGTGATATTGCAGTGGCCTAGGCTGCTGCCATTGCTGTTGTGCATAATTCTGTGTAGACCAGTTATGTGGTGGTTGCATGTCTTGTTGATAATTTCAAAAATTACCGTTATTGTAATTGGCGTTAGCTCTAAAATCTCGTTTCCGTTATTGTTTTGTCCACTATTGTTCTGTGGATGATAATTGTGATTCGGTGCATTACCGTACTGTCCATTTGTGTTCATATTGTGGTTCTGCCATCCTGAATAATTCGGATTATTCCAATGATTTTGATTCCAATAGTAGGTGTTTCTATTACTATTGTTCTTATGGTTTCGCCCGTTGCCATTACCATTACCATTATTCGACGAATTATTCCCATAATGGTGTCTGTCCACTTCGATAACCAAATCTAAAGAGTCCAGTACAGGTAGAAAATGTTCCACGTTGTCTTCAGGAATGTGAAACAATTTCTCCTTTAGATCACGTGGCAACTTCTTGTTTAATATCTTTAAAACATCACACTCAGGAATTGGTGTGGATAAATATTTCACTTTGTCCAGATACTTTTCGAAATATTTCTGCAAAGTACCGCATTTTCTATTAAATGTCTCAGGACTATAAACTTCTTTTCTTAATCGTTCTTGTACCCCACGTGACCAATACTTGTTTAGGAAAGCTTGTTCAAATTCATCGAAGGAGCTGCATTGTTCAGCTTTCTGTGTCGCGAACAACGCTGGCTCACCTTGAATATGGGTAATGGTAAAGACAATTTTCTCCCTTTCGTTCCAACTTTTTGGCATTATTCCGCAGATCCCTTTGATAAACACAATTGGATGGGGTCCGTTCTTATCATTGGTAAACTTCTGAAACTGTGAATTCTTCACTTACGCATCCTGAGTCACCAATGACTATGTATGGTCTTGATAAACGGATGCTACTCCACGTGTTGAATTGAAATTATTGACCGTCTGCCCCCTACTTTCAGTTAAAGGCGTTTCATAATGATCAGGGTGTGTTTCTGTGATACTAACACACTCCGATGAACTGTTATGAGATGTTTGCATATGTGTTTCATTAAGCACTTTCTGCACGTTTTGTAATTCAGTCTGGAGTTCATGAATCTTTGTGTTGTTTTCATGTATCAGTTGTGTTCCTGCTCGTTGTAACATCACAGGTAGTTCCTTCTGTATAACAGTACTAATTTGTTTGTCTTTGTCATTTAACCATATGTTGAATGTGGTCACAACGCGTTCTTCTTGTTCTTTGCATTTTTGTTCTATTACGTTTTGATTATCAACCGTAAGGTTTTCTATACGTGTATTTATGTTGCGTATTTCTGCTTCCAAAGAAGGGTGTGTTTGTAGTGATTTGTCCACATCCTGGGTTACTTGCTTTACATTCTGTGGTAAGTCATGGTATGTTTGTTACATACTTGAAATGTTGTTCTGTATAGCAGACAACGGGGCATCTATTTGCTGTCGCAGCTGGCGATCGTGTTCTTTTAACCGGTTTTCAAGCTTTTGATCTATCTCTTTTGAGAACTGTGAAAATCTTAACTGCGTACGCTCGTCTAATTGACTGATGCGTTCATCCAAGGTCCTAATCCGTTCATCTACTCTGCTAATACGTTCATCTAAATTATTATTAATCTCAGTTGCAAGTTGTTTAGCAGTTTCTTGTTCACGCTGTACCTGTGATTGTTCCTGTATTTTAAACATTTGTTCCATTTTCATCATTAAGAGATAAAATGGATCCATTACTGTTTATGTTGGCTCTACCGGTGGTAAATCGACTGTAACTGGTATTTCTTGTGGTTCTGCTTCAGTATGCACTTGAACTACCGTCTGTATTCTGCCTGAGTGTTCTACAGCAGATGGATCACTGACTTTAATATTAGTGTGCTGTTCTATATCCTCTGTCTGATCTGAAAAAAATATTATCAATTTCTACATCACTAGTTATTCCTTCCTCCTCTGAATGTTCTAGTTACTTCCTGCTGTGTAGCTTTTCTTACACGTCGCGCTGTTTTCACCATGTTTGCAAATGTTTGGGTGTAAGTCTAATCGGGAAAACGTCACACGCAACACATCAATTATTCCTTCACACAAAACATAAAAAAATTACTACACTGCACCAGATTGGAATCAGTACTATAAGTGTTCACTTTCGTTTGATTAAAATTCAGTTCCAAACTCGTTCAGTTAACCTCTACTGAAAACACTTGATGCTGTATTTTACTGATCCTTCTCGTAGTTATTTAAATATAATTTTTTTTTTAGTAAGATACAGCACCAGGTTGAAGAAGATGTAGTGCCTACCTTATTCCGTGCTTCGTTCTGCTGCCGCTTGGATGGAATGATACAGCAAAAATGTCGTGCTTAGGGTCGTCGTAGATTTCCGCTCATTACAGCACGAAACAAATAGAAAAAACACACATATAAGCTGGTAATGTCAATAGGTTGCCACTGGGTTGCCCTCTCTGTTTATTGATTGGATAGCCACTGTATTGCTATTTATTTATTTAATGCGATAATAATAATTATTAAAAGGTGGCAATTTTATTTAAGCACTGTTTTTATTCTTTCGATTGTTGCGAGTTAGCGATAGTGCAGTGCTGTTCGCTTTGGAGAATTCACATTTTATAAGAATTATTTGGTCCAGGAAACACTTTTGCGATCACGGTTGCGATTTAGACGGTATTCGTGTAATTGTACTGATTAAAAGTTATCGTTTCCGAAAGACGCAGGTTCGATTAAAGCTGTGTGCACTTTTGCGCGTATAATGAAAGTATTCATAACACGTCGCATAACAAAAAGAAACATGCGAGTCACAAGCGTGATCAAACAAAGAAAATATATGATAATATAAATTTTCTTCGCTGTTATTTAGGACAGGCTCAGATTAGACCTTGCAATCTTTAGTTATAGGAAATCACAAGACGTTACACTTTAGAGATATTTGTTTTGAATAACCTGTATTTACCTTCTCTCTCTCTCTCCTTTTTACAGCCTTTATACCTTCACATCGATTAAGGAACTTTTCCTTCTCTACCGACCAGTACGAGAACAAAATTCAGACTCAACAAAATGTGTTACATCCTATTATTACATGCTTAACCCTTAACAAGCACATATAGTTTCGTAGTACAAACAATGCTAATTTATTCCGTGCACTAGAATGTCTTTGATACACTGAGCACAAAAATGAAAATAATAAAATTATAATTACATTTCTAATATCATGAATACTTCTTTAAATCATGAAAATAAGGTTTGACATCGTCGTAATATTAATTTTCATCCTTTTAGCACTACAGGGTATACGACTGTTGACTCTAGACTCTAGGCGATCAAGAGACCTGTTTCCATGTCTTGTATTGTTGTTACTTAAAACACTTAAGTGCGTGTGTTATCCGAATTAGGCCTTAGATGTAAAACCTTCCAGTTCAGATCTGTTGTACAAGAGCACACCAACCTAGCCGTATATGGCGACTAATGACTGTATTCAGGGAACCATGGAATATATGCTACGAACTATTCTGGTGTCAATTATTCAAAACTCGTACAATTTTTAGTACCACAGAAATGCTTTGTTGGATGGGGACACTGGACAGATATAGTGATCAGTCACCCCTACACCCCCGGATAATTGTTTTACAAAATTCGTGTATGCAGCTAATTTCACACCCCAAGAGGGTGCCTACACCTGCTAAAATCATTTTCTCCCAGCTCAGGACTCTCGTCCACCTAATGTCAAGCATACCTTGAAAGGAGTGTGTAAATTTTCGTAGAAATTTTTCTTGTTTTGGATGCCTGGAACTTCGCTCGTAAGGCATGAATTGCTTAGACATGCGCGCGAAGCGTCGACAGAGTAGCTGTTCTGCATAGAGATGAATTAGAGGTGATATTTGCTCTGTAAAGATGATCGCCAGGTTTACCTGTTGATCTCGAAGAGAGGAGACAGACAGTTGAGCTTTGGTCATAAATGTGAACAGTCGAGTTTTGATTTAGGAGTAGTAAGCAGGAAACGATGGAGAGTTTTGGAAATTATACTATGGATTAACGGAAGTTTTGTTGTGCAGAGAAAACGAATTGATTTTTACATAGGTAAGATTATACACTTAGCGAAGAATGGGTCACACGTTTGGATTAGGTCTATTTTATTTGCGGCAACGGTTTGACGAAGCAGCATTCTCGGTTCGGCAGTCAGCCACATCAGGAGTGTGCATCTTTTTATTTCTTATCGATTTTATTGATCATTGTGAGAAAAGTGGATTTAGGGATTAGATTTTGGAATTTTGTTTAAGGAAAGATTATTCATGTGAGATTTTGTGATAACAATAAGTATCAGATAGGGCATGATTTTCTTAGAATTCTGGCAGTTGGATTTCTCTATGCATTTTCGCGTTTGAATTGTATCAAGAACTGTTATCATTATGCGAGCTATCAGCTATAAGCTCTGGTATTGCGCTTAATTCAAAACAGGAAGCCACAAGCTCAGCATCTAACAGACAATTTGATATGAAAACGCAATCAATAATACAAGTCTACTTTCGCAAAAAAAACATATACCTATAATTTTCACATGGTGGCAATACTTCTAGGTTTGGATGTCGGGAAATTTTCGGAAAAATTTTTTCTTTCAGGTAGTCAGATAAAGTGTACTGCTCTTCATCGCTGTTTGCTTTTAGTTTTGTTTTGCTGCTCTGTTTACTAACCATTTGTGTTTTCTTGCAGGTCATTGGGATTATCTCTAAACCTTTCCTTATTTATTTTCAATATTTTTCTTTGCTATTATAGTTACCATCCCGTCGAACACAGTAAATAGCAAATCGTATAACAACCGTTCTCAGGCAGACACTACGTAAAATTCAAGTAACAACAATACCTTAACTTCTGATAAGTCACTTATTAATGCTATAGAGACTAATTGTGACACAGCAGCGCGTGAGATAGATGCTTCCCTCCCAAACAGTCAGGTTACGAGTAATATGGACAATACACGGAATTAAGCTGGCAACATTTTCAGAAACTCAAGTATTTTTTTATGATAATACGCGAGACTCGAAACTAAAAGTTTTAGAATCCACGCAGTCAGATGGTATTACCACAAACACGATGCAATATTTTCCAGAAAACACTGCGGCGAATGGAAACACACAGGAACAATCGGTTCATCATACGGCAAGTAGAGAAAATTCGCAGAAGCACTTATGCTTCAGCACTTGTTACAAGAATGTATCAAAACACTAGCAAATCAGATAGCAAGTCACCTTGAAACAAAACTACAAGAAATGAACAAAATAGTTGAAACGAAACAAAAAGAAAGCAGTGATTCAATCATAACGTATGTAAGGACAGGCGTGAAAATAGCATTAAGTGAAATCTCTACAATGATAGAGAAAATTGTAGAAATACGGACACCATTACAACGTCAGTTTTCTCGGATAGTGGCTGAGGTTGACAAAAAATTTAAGGAAATCACATATATATACCGAAAAGAGAAAATTTCAACTATCGAAAAATTTAATAAAGAAGTTCCTGGTGCCGCAGCTGCTAAATATCAGAGCAAATCACAAAAGCATTTGAACAGAAGATACGAGAATAGCCAACAGTGCCAAAAACACTGGCAGGCATATAGTATTTTCAATAGACGACGACAGTACCCCCAACAACAAAATCCGAATGTTTATCATACCAGACAGGACTTTCATGGTTCAAGAGCCATAATAAAGAATCTTCCGCAGCAACATAGTAATTCTGGAAACAATTACACACAAACGAATAACAATTTGGGTATGCATAGGCTGCAACAATACAACCATAACTATTGCGACAACAAACAAGAAAACCCTAGTTTACGAGAAAATGGCAGATATGGGAATAGAAGAAATGAAAATTACAGATAAGACTACAATTTTATTTTAGAAGAATCGGACAGTCGTTTTCACCCAGGACAATTTCATTCTAATAATGCAGATCCGAGACGATTTTTACAAATAGCTGAGTTTCGCAACCTATTTCACAGCAACGGGACAGTGGCGCACAACAGTGACGAGAGGAGAAGGCTCACACATACAGACACATGATGCAATATCAATCCCACCGACAATACTGACAATATTATTTGTTTAGAAGACATCAGGGACGCGTTGTTACAGGTAAAAGAGAAACCCAAAAACAAATTAATCATCCAGTCGTCAGCATACAAATAGGCAAACATACTCTAAACACAATTCTAGATTAAGGCTCTACAGTTTTAGTAATTAGTGATGCAGCATTCAGCAAATCTAATTAACACAAAACTTGCCCTACTTTACCTTCAAACGGAACAAAAGATAGAGATGTTTCCGTGAAAGGTGTTGATGTAAAGTCGCCTGCACATTTACACTTTGCTGTACACGATCACACTTTCCTTGCAAGGTTCTGGGTCGTTTCACTATTAACGACAGAGATTATGCTTGGCGTGGATTTCTTGAAAACACAAAAATCGGAATTGGCTTATGAAAATTCGTATATTTCGGTACAAAAAGACGACACGCTGGTTACTTTGCATTTCGAGAAGAGTTTCTCAATTGAGAGACAAGAGGTAAATAGTCAGCATCAACCAAAAACATCCATAGCCACACGTCATTTTTCACTGACACAGAATTTCCTAGTATTAACAAAAAATGAAGAATAAATTCAGATATTTCTCAAACAATACAGGCAAAAATAGACAGGTGTGCAACTGTAACACACAGGAATAGGGGACAATGACATGTAATTCTACAGACTCATTGTAATGATTTTGACCACGTTCCCGGAATTATACTCGGATTTGCTTACGAATTTGAAGTGAAACCCCACAATCACGACATTACATTCATTTGTAGAGACGAAGTAAAACGGAAAATTGAATCTATGCTCAAAGAAGCCATATCTGAAACAGCAGCTAGCTCTTATAACAGTCCATTATGCATTGTTTGTTTCAATAATGCATGGTTCTCTGAGACTTATTTTAGATTCGAGACTAATTAATGGCATCATAGCAGCAGAAACACATAGATCGCAAACATTAGATGAGTTGCTCCAAAATTTCAAGGAGTCATTATATTTTCCGCAGTCACTTTAAAAATCAGGGATCTGGTAGTTCGAACTAGACCACAATTGTCACAAATATTCAAATATTCCAATATTTTATGCTACGGAATTTGTTATCAATGTTGAAAACTAGCTTTTGATCTCAGAATTTTATCTACAGCTTTCATCAGAGGTTTGAACTCAACTCTCCCAACACATTTAAAGGCCAAAATCACCACTTATGTCGACGACATACATGTTGCTGAGGAAACCTAGCACCAAAATAACAGCGTCTAGAACCCGTTATTGGAAAAATTCTCAAATCATGGACTTACTGTAAATTTAAGCAAACCTGAGATTGGAGAATCGTCTATTAAATTTTCAGGTCATATCAGTTCAGCTTCTGTTATTGAAACCGATACCGACAAACTTCAGGCCATTCCTGACACTGCAATTCTACTACTAAACGCCAAGTTAGAAGTTTCTTAGGCCGCACCAGATTTTTTCACCATTTCATTCAGTACCCAGCTCTGGACACTCTATGATTGTGTCAGTTAAGTGGGAAAAATTCAAATTGGTTTTGGGATGAACAAGCACAAAATGGATTTTATAAATTGAAATAAACTTTGCTGAATGCACCTTTTATCTAAATTGAAGGTAGAGGGGGAGAAAGGAGAGGAAAGGAATGGAACTATTGATGTAGGCTTCCTGCGGACTTTATATACAGTGAGCGACGATCAATGAAAGTGTGTACCAGACTGGGATTCGAACCCAGGATCTCCTGCTTACTACTTAGCTGCATTAACCATTGCGTCGACCGGGCACAATGTTTAACGCAACTGATCAGCCTGTATTGGCACACCTCCTGGTTCACTCACATTCCCACCCATTGCCACCTATCAGCAGATCCTGGCCATGTTCTCCATGCTTGCTCCTTCGAGATTTCTGCAGAGTCCGAAAGAGCAGACACCATGCATTCCTATAACTGATTCACCTCGATGGGAAATGAATCTACCAGCCTCAGTGCAGATGCACAATTACGTTTTACCGTCGGGAATCTCAAAGTAGCGAGCATGGAGCAGATGGGCAGTGGCACTGGGTGGCAATGTGAGTCGGTCGGGAGGCATGCCGAGACAGTCTGCAGCTGCGCTAAGCCTTGTGTCCGGATGGTGCAGTGATTAATCCAGCTGCCTAGTGAGCAGGAGATTCTAGGTTCGAATCCCGGAATGGCACACATTTTCACTCATCGCTGCTGATTCCAGATAAGTCCCGATACAACCGACATCAATAGTTCCTCCCCTACTCTTCCCTTTACTTTCCTCCCCCTCTACATTCAATTTACATAATATATATTACAGCTGTAGATTACGCATGGTGTCTGTTCCTTCAGACATATCTGAAGAACAGGCGACATGCGTTCGTATAACCAATAAGTGTAACTTTACTTTCTCGTCTGGATCTTTTGAGTGACTTTTGCACCGCGACTGGCAGTCCTAAGATAGTCCTTGGCGTTCTTTTGTTTCAAGAAGACGAGGGAAACGGTGTTGTTGGTAAGAGCATTGCATTTTACAGCCTTGTTCTTTCCGATTCTGAACGAATTCGTTCATCCTGAGAACTTGAGGCATTAACTGTCGTTTGTGCTTTTACAGAATTTCGTTATTTTGTTTTATACGGCAAACATACAGAAGAATACACAGACAACTGCATATTAAAATTTCCTGTGACCGCCAAACTTTCTCACGATCGCTTGGGAGATGGGCATAATATTTACGGGAATTTCATTTCACTGTTACACTCATTGCTAGTAAAGAGAATATTGTTGCTGACGGTTTTTCAGGATCTGTTTGTAGCTCACAAACCGGTACATCTACAGAACTCTGTCAGTGCAGTTTCTGTCTTTTATATATGCAACATGTTGGTTTTTGATAACTGTTTCTTCTGCTTTAAAGAACACTGCGAAAGAACAAGACAAAGGTCTTATATGGAAGAATATGAAACTGCTATGCTGAGACATTAACGACTTGACAGTTAGACATTACTATTTGGTTGGGAGCAACATTGCACTCAAAGGTTTGAAACCAGACAGCGATACGTGGCTTGTTTGGATTCCACAGGAATTGGTCAACAAGTTATTTTGGTACATTCATCTTAGTAATGACCACTACGGAGCGAGGAAATATTTTTACATACTCCACTAGGTCTCTTACTTTCTCCACATGGAAAAAAGCATCCGACGTATTCTGAGCAAATGTAAACTCTGTCAAAAAGCTAAAACATCCACCGCTTCACAGTTTGCTCAGCTGTTTCCCATCGTTGCAGTTACATTATGTTGTTTAGCAGACAAGGACCTGTATGGATCCGTAAAACTGAAACGAAAATTTGCCTCTCTACACTACTTCATGAAGCGGCTGCAGCAACATTTACCAAGGACTGTTTAAGAGAAGTTGTACGTGTTGACATCGGTATATTTGCCAATGGATCTCACTTTAGTTCAGATCTTTAGATATGTAAATGGAAAAACAGAAAAATTACCCCAATTTTCATTTCCTAGCACAATGTTTCTTCCAAACCGTCTGAAAGAGTCATGAAGTAAATAGCAAAATTATGCGGACTGTACTGGCGCAAAAAACACACGTAACGGAATAGGCGTATTCAAATCTTTCAGAACACAATAAATTTTTACTCTACAATGAATTATTCCGTATTCGCTGAATAGCTCACCCAAATGTGACTGAAGTCGTGCACAAAGATTCTCATGGAGTACATCACATTTCCAATGTAACATATTTCGTAGGGCAACTCTGCGAGAAATGTACTTTTTAGTCAGCACACATTTCTTAACATATAAATGTTTTGATATATGTGATTTGCCCATTGCCGAGTGGATTGTTGTTTATATGTAGCAGTTGAGACATGAGCTGTTTCATCCCATGTATGCTAGGTTCGTAATTTTTTTCTCCTTACATATGGTAGAAGACGCTGACCATTTCATTGTATTTCTTTCACATTATGTGTTTGTGTTAATGTAATTTATTTTACTGTTACAGATATAGATTGCAATGTCACTAATAATGAAAGTTTCTAGCGATACATGTAACAAAGTTTCTGTCAAAATTACATTGCAAAAAATGAAGCAGCAACTTTCAGTCAATTACAAATACGTAAATGCACAGAACTGCAAGTGCGGGACAGTGTTGCAGAATGTAATAGAATTTTTCTTATGGACTGACACACTGAATGAAGCAACCATTCGGCGGTATGTAGCCAATGTTGTACGGTAGACGATTGTGGAAGAGGCAGATTAGTTTTGGATGGATTTAACATCTTTTGTTACTAAGCGGAGGAGGTTTCTTGTTTTAGCTTAAAGTACTGACCATGATAATATGGAGTAAGAACTATGACTTTAACGTCAAATGAGTTTTTTGAGTAATAATAGATGTATCGAAGTAAGTATGAGTTTAAGATAATTATTAGATTACATGATGAAGTGGATGATTTTGTGGATTTATGAATTGTATACTTAAGGGGATATGTTTTAAGATTTCAGGAGATACGCAAAGAGGTTATGGACTGTTAGGGATTACGTGATCATTCGGTTTTAGTGGCCACTTTGGTTTATTGTGGTTTAGTTATTTTTGTATCGGGTACGATATTTCGTATGAATGGAGACTTGACGTGTTGGTACTTAATTTGATACACTGTGATGAGATCGTTTTACCCAGTAAGGATTTTTCTGTGTGGATAGCGGTATTTATGAGAGATGACACTTTTGTCCATGTGCTTGATTTGACAACTGTTTGGTTTCTCTTATCCTAACAACTTTTCTTTCTCGCTTAACAGGTTAATGACTTTTTCTTTATATTTTCGGTACTGCTTAAGAGATTTAAATGTGATTATTAGCCATTTATCACAACTATTCTTCATCATTTTAGTACTACTCTTTCTTTCTTGCATTTGGGATATCTCAGCATTTGTTTAGATGATAATGATTATTTAGCAAACGCATAGGCTAAGCATCTGTTGCCACATTTTAACTTTCATTACTTTTGTGACAGATTGAGGACTGACACTTAGATGTAATTAACTTCTTTCACGAGTACAACAATAATTTTGTGCGCAAGCCTTTATTCCCTTCCTTCATTCACAGTCCTTCTGAATAATTGCTCGAGATAGAAATTTTTGTAGGAAATACTACTATATTCTATGATTACTGTACACTGTAAGTAAGATAATCATATGAACGCTCTAACTTTTGTAACTGTATTTTGACAGATATTTGTACGATAATGGTATAATTTTTATTCCCAATTCATGTCTTGTATTAATAAAATGTTTTACTTGCGTTTTCGCTCCTAGAATACTGTGTAATGCTATGCAGCATTTATGGTAATTTGTCAAATTCCACTGTATATTGTGGGTTGGTTTTTGATACCACCACCAAACTTATTCGCTTATGGAAACTTACTTTAGGTATTCGTGTGTCTAAGCATTTGGTAATTATCAGATGTATTTCAACTTTTATTCTAGCTTACGTACTTACTCATTGCCACGCAGGATAGCCACTCAGTCTGGGGTGCCTTGCCAGGGTTCACGCGGCTCCCCTCATTGGAGGTTTGAGTCCTCCCTCGGGCAGGGAAGTGCATGTGTTGTCCTTAGTGTAAGTTAGTTTGAGTTAGATTAAGTAGTGTGTAAGCCTAGGGACCGATGACCTCAGCAGTTTGGTCCCATAGGAACTTACCACAACAAATTTCCAAAGTTAGTCATTTCTAACCACGTTTATCTATTATGTGTTGCAATAGGCCACACTGTTAATGGAAATACAGTATTTTAAGCTTTTAAGCACATTTTTTACAGCAATGATATTGTTTGGCCACTTCCACTTCAACTGGATTTATAGATTTATTTTAGAGATATTTGGATGCTACAGTTCCGCCTTGTCTTAGTACAGAACTTAATGATATTGTAATGAGAGACATTAACTGAGACTTGTTAGTGGAATGTTTATGAGCCAATACTTCATCCTCTGAGACTTCTCTTAGTCTCACAAATATATCAGTTTAACGATGAAAGTCATACAAAGTTTGTGTACTGAGTCTTTGACAAAACATGTTTACTTCAAGACAATCTTCGCCGAGTTTTCTTTAGTGATGTACTGGGTACACTGAAGTTAACGACGATTTGCACTGAATACATATGATTCAACAACAGAAGCATAGATTTTGCAAGGATGTAAAAAAAAGTGAAATTTCAGTGAAGTGTCATCTTCACATTTGTGACATAACAAATTTCTTTAACAGTAGACTCATATACAATGCACAGAGTAAAACAGTCAGCAGATTACCATGAATGATATTACCACATGCGTTTTCTTACCGATGCTTGGAACACGCTGATGTTCATGGAACTTTTCGTGCGCCTGTGGAAAATAATATAAACAGATTTGTCACGGACTGTTTACCACCTTCCTGCAATGATTTAAAACAATTTGTCAAGGACTAGTGATGAGCTTGTGCACGACATTTGAAAACAATTTGTAAATATTGTGAATAATATTATTTGTTTATGATAATGTGGTTATCATTTCTTTAATTTTACTTAGGTATTCGCGTTTAAATTCGTTAGCAAATTTTGCGGGCAAATCTTCGTTAATTACAGTTCTCACCTTGAAAAAGTCTGGACGAGGAGGCCGAGAGATAGAGAAAGGTGTGTGTGTAAATTTTCGTAGACGTTTTTCTTTTCTTGGATGCCTGGAATTGTGCTCTTAAGGTTTGAATTGCTTAGATATGCGCGCGCATTCGAAGCAGAAAAACTGCAGTGCACAGAGATGAGGAAAAGTGATTTTTTCTCTGCGAAGATGTGCATCAGATTTATCTCTTGATCGTGAGGAGAGGAGAGGAGACGGACAGTTGAGCTTTGGTGATAGATGTGAACAGTACAGTTTTGGCTGAATAGCACGAAGGAGCAAACTATGGCGCTGTAGTTACAAAGAGCAATTTGCTCGGCGCTATCCACTGCGAGCCAGGTTAACCAAACAGTGTATAAAACATATCCTTTCTTTAATTAAACTTCACAGGAACCAGTTTTAGTTTCAAAGTAATCACCTTTTCATCGGCGTTCATAGTCAGATCTTGTGATAAAAATAAGTTTCTGATACGGGAAGTTGTCCCTAGTTTTCTCAGAATTCTCGCATTAAAGTTTTTCTATGCACTCTCGCAGTTGAATTTCGATTACGCTTTAAGGTCTGGTGTATGCACCATTCAAAACGGGAAGCCGATAGTTTAGCATACGGTATAACAGACATTTTAACATTAAAAACACAGTCAACACTGCAGATCTGCTTTCATCGAAACTGACTGAAAGAGAAAATATTTCACCTATACTCTACCTTGCCTTCCCCGCGAACCCATCTCTAACATTCTGTGTGGTGTCTGTTTGTTCTATATCGTGTCTCCCTACCACTTTCGCGCAACGACGCTCTGAGTGTGTTTTTTTAGGGAATTGACTAGTTTGAACCTGGGACCTGTTGCTGGTAAGGAGACGCCAGACCACACATGACATGTGGAATTCAGAAGAGTTCAGTGAGACTAGCGATGATATAACCAAAGACCTAATGATTTCAGCGTCAGCTGCACTGCACTCCCTGTAAAAGAATCTTAATACTAACTAAATTTAGTGGAAGGGGTTCAAGGCTTTCCTAATTTTAGTTAGCTGGTAAAATAACGTCGAAAAAACAGTTAAGTTTACCATTGGAAATTTTATTCTACTCACAAAACATTGTTTATAAATTGCACTATTGATAAAAGGAAATGTTTTAATACAGAATGGTAAAAACCAACTGCGTTCAACAAAAATGTAAACGAAAATTCCCTGAATGGGTTTCGAAGTTCTACTATGGATTGAAGGATGACCTATGCCATATCACATCTATAATCTAGGTTTCAACTATGTTTCACAAAAGAGAAAACAATCAAAATGGTCTACAGTGACCCTCAATTATCTTTAATTACTTATCTAACTTGTCGTAAATTACAGTGGCTGATGTGGCTTCTCAATAACTATATAACAGAAAAATCATCGCGTTGCAGATTTTTACTTCAAGTGGCAAATGTGAACACCATGAACTTTAATTGACGATCGACACTAGTATTACGCAAAAAGGGGGTGTAACAGATGAGACTTCTGCGCTTCTGAGTGAAGCTTTATGCGCTGTTATGTGGCATCGCGTGCGTTCATTACCTAGTCGGTGTTCGTCAGGGGGCGGCAGGCAGCACAGCTCCACTCACCTCGCCGTCTCGGAAGCAACTCTCTCCTAACTTCTCCTTACTACAATTTACCGAAGTTGGTTTAAAAAAACTATCTGGCTGTGTTTTCATCTGACCAATCAGGGTCTCAATGTTAACCTTAAGCTCCGTCTAGAAAAATTCTGTCTATCCAGTGAGATACGTTATACTTTTCGTGGTGGGGCAATGTTTTTAACGTTTGCAACGTAACAGAGACGCGAAAAAGTCTCACGCTAAAACTTGCAGCTGGTGTGGTCCTTTTAGCGTTATCGTAAGATCTATACTGTTTTTATGTAGGGCTCTATCTTTTAACATGGGCTGGGGGGTGGTCCTGATGTAACAGAGACGCGAAAAAGTCTCACGCTAAAACTTGCGGGTGGTGTAGCCCTTTTTGTGTTATCGTAAGATCTATACTGTTCTTCTGGAGGGCTCTAGCTTTTAACATTGGCTGGGGGGTGGTCCTGACGTAACAGAGACGCGAAAAGGTCTCACGCTAAAACTTGCGGGTGGTGCAGCCCTTTTTGTGTTATCGTAAGATCTATATGTTCTTCTGGAGGGCTCTAGCTTTTAACATTGGCGGGGGTGGTGGTCCTAATGGTTAGCTGGAGACATGGGTGTCCATCCCTTATCGTAGGGCCTTCTAACTGAACACGGTTCTGCTCTCGGCTTCTGTTCTCGTTTCTTCCCTCGGAATTGCATCTGTCTCATGGTGGGAAAGTATGGCATGCATTTAGGCATTCTTGTGTTAGTCTGTGGTATTCCATTTGCTCACTCGTTACTCGTATTACTTTGGTTAATTTAATGTCACGATTTATTCGGAGCTATGTGACATACTACTGGATTTGCTTATCATGTAGGGTGTTTATGGAAGGTGTTGGATTTGCGTGACACCTTACATATCACCACCGTTCGAACTTGGTTTTGGTACTGAAGTTAGGCAATGATTGAATCGTTGTCTAAGCCAGTCAAAAATTATTCCATTACTTAAATTTTATTGCCTATTGTTCAGCCACGCTATTCTGTACTATGCTAGTTTGTATTACTAATTTATATTTTTATATTCTTCCACATTATTCTCAAAAATGACAAGAGAAGAATATTTTTATGCTATTATTAATTTCTAATTATTTTCTTTCTTTATTTAAGTGTGAAGTTTGTTTTTTAAGAAGTTTGTTATTGAAAGTGAGGAGTCTTTCACATCGATTTTCTTAGAAATATATATTTTTCTATAAATGTAGTAATGAAGTAAAATCTATTCCTAACACATTTTCTAAATATCATGTACAAGTAAAATGTTTTTGTTCCTAGACACTCATTTCAACATTGTTACACTAACAAATAAGAATTATTTCCAAGAATTGCTTTGACAAAGAAATATACATACACAAGTGTTGAGATATTATCCTAACAAATGGTACAAATGTTAAAAAAAAGGGAAAACATCTAACAAGATAATTTTTTATTCTTTGTTTTTATAAGGAGAAAATAAGTAAAATATAGTTATTCTTTTTCTTTTATGAGGAGAAAATAAGTGGCATATAGTTTTAGTGTTTATTATGTCTTACTTTTGTTCTTTATATACTGTCCATTTCAGAACTAATGACTTATTTTTATCGACAGTCTATTTTTTACTTAAGTCCATAGTCAATGACTTATTTTGTAGTTTATTAGCTGTCTGGTGTGCTTAACTTATTTAGTTTTTGCACACGTTTCTTTTCCACAATTCCTACATCACATAATTTGATTTCACACATTCACACAATCCTATGAATGTTTAAGCATGAGGTTGGTGAATGTTTTTGCACGAAGGTTATGGACTTGAGCGAGATGGATGTGGTCAAGTATTTGATGTACAGCTTCGTTCGTCGTTCCTTGTTGGCTTTGCAAGTGTGTGTTGCTGTTGTGGAGGTCCCATGATGGAATGGAGCTGTGAGTGCAGAATCTCATGGTTTACTGGCATTGTATGCATGAAAGTCATCGCTATGTGTCGCTGAGAGCGGTCGATTTTCGTTGCAATACTTTGCAGACGACTAGTTTACAATAGGATTGGGATTTGCGAAGGTATGTCGTCTATTCTTCACCCATATTCTTTCTTGATCTCAATCGTGCAAATCTTCAACTTCTGTTCTTCCTGCTTTTTCTCTGCTTCTTACTTGCTTCTTGGTTCTTCTCTGGGCAGGATAACTAGTCGCTTTGAAGTTCTCCTCTTAGTAACAGTTTGATAAATTGTTTGGGCATGTCACTTTTACTTTGTGGAAGTTTTCTTCAGCTTCGTGCATCAGCGTGCTGTTTAATAGCGGTAGTGTGACTTTTACACATATTTTTTGCCAGTGGTGGCTTGCCCAAGCGGTCTTCTCATTGGGCCGCTTTTTGCTCGCTCCGTTCATTCAGGGTGCTTGGAGACCCTTCCAGCTTTTGGCGTCCCGTCGCGTCTCTGCAGGGCTCTGCCACTGTGCAGCTCCATGTTCTGTCCCAGCAGGGTTTCGCCTAGCAGGCAGATTTATTGCCCACTTTCGATACAAGGGCCTTCTGTTGGTCTTGCTGTTCTTTCCTTTCTCTCGACGCTTGTGCCTTGTAGGAATCGTGTCTTGCTAATTACGTCCTTTCGTTTCTTGATACTTCTCTCGTTGCAACTAGTGGGTTGTTGCATCTTGTCCTTGCTGGAGTTTTTACAATGGTTCTTACAAAAAGTTTTACTTATAATCATCTAACATATGTCTAGTACCCACATTGTTTTACGCCTTCTTACAAAGCTTTACAAATTTCGGCACCCTTTCCATGTTACAATTCTAAGATATTTTGAGTCTTAACTTATACAAGAAACCTCAAATACGTTTTTTATTTTTGTGTAGTGTCATGGTATATAGCATTTTAGTATTTCATGCTGTTAGACTATCTACTCTTTATCCCTTCACCTTAATCTATGGTACTATTGGTGTTATTTTTTTTTTTTATTGAAACTACTTTTATTTCCCACCTTCCTCTCTCTTCATTCTTCTATCTCCTGACGATCTTATCTGCAACACAATCTTGAAATATTGTGCTGATTATTTACCAGTAACAAAATTAATCTTCAAACTTGTACTGAAATTCTTTAATACTGCCAGTCTTAGGTAAAAATACCTCTGCTTTATCTCGTAATATACCCTCTAATTCTCTTTTACTGTGTTCCGAAATACCTTGAACTTCTTGCAATTTTTCGTCGATTTCTTTATGGACTTCTAACATGAGTTGAGGTGATTCCCCCTTTTGTGCACACCATTCTAATTCTTCATCCTCTTTATCACGCGTCATTCTTAATTGTTTGTTTATAACTGGTATTTCTTCTAATTTTAGCTTTTGCTCAAAGAGAAGTGTGACATTCCCGAATGTTCCGCTACCTTTCCCCATATCTATTATCGCTCGTCCCTCATTTAAAAAATCTGCACCTATAACCAAATCTACAGTTAGTTTAGGTATAATCGCGAAGTTGGCTTCGATCTTTTGACCTTGACACGTAAGAGTTAACCTTGTTTGTCTCGTAACTTCCGCAGCATTGCTTCTAATAGGACCTCTTACTTTAATCTTACGTGTTTTCAGAACTGGCAATTCCTCATTGGCATTACACTGCATGAATAAATTTTCTGAAATCGCAGTCAGTTCACTTCCGCTATCAATTACAATATTGACTGTGATATGCTTTACCATGGCCTTCACAATTGGTTGAATTGGAAAGTGTTGGTTCTGTTCGTCTTCTTCTTGCATCAATGAACCCTCCACTGAATCATACATGAGTCTTTTTAGGAATTTCCCTTGTGAATTCGAATTTTCTGTAGGATAAGCTTCGACTGCTAGTTCTCTCTCTTTTATTTCCTCTTCTCTTTTCTTCCTTCATTTACCCTTTCTTCATCATCCTCTACTTTTTTCTCATCCTCGTCTATCTTCTCCTTCTTCGTCGCTACTTCCACATAATCGCATCTAAATGCTCTAATTATCGCTTCATAACTTCCTTCATTATATACGTTCGGTTGTGTGCCCACTCGTAACTTATTGTCAACTTCTGTCGACTGTGCGTTATCCTCATTGAATTTGCTTTCCCTGGTTACCATCTCAAATAGCTCTGCAATACTCATTACTTCGTCCTTTCCTCCTACATTCGTTGTGCATGCCTCTGGTAATTCATCTTCCTCGTCAGTAGTCCCCCAATTAATTTCGTCCCAACACAATATTGTTACTTTCTTGTCTTCGTTTTCATCTGGTCCCTGCGGATTTGTTTCTTCCTTCCTCTCTTCTCGTGATAAGATTTTTACTTCTCTGTTCAAGGTGCTGCAATTGTCCTGGGTCGGTGCGTCATTCTCTTTGGCATGGGCGCTTAGCTGTCAATTCGAACGTTTATTGGGGTTTAGTGGTCTTACCTCCACCTCTTGTATCTGTATTCTCTTTTCTTGTTCAGCTTGTTGATAGTGGTTTCTTTGGTGATAATTTATTGGTCTATTGGTTCTCCAGTACCCGTTCCGGTTGTCGTTATTCCCTCTGTAATAGTTGTTGCCGTTCCTGGGTGAATTATTGTCATTGCCATACTCTCTTCTAAATCCATAACCGGTTCTTTGTTGAAATCTATTGTCGTTCCTTGGTGCGAAGTTATCACATGGTTCGTAATTATTGTTTCTTCATACTGTGTCTTGTGGATGCCACTGCTTTTGCTTTCGTTTTCACGTGCGCTTCGTCTTTTTCTTGCTTCATCTTCCGAAAATATGAACTCTAGTTCCCTTAGAATACCTTTAAATGCTTCGACGTCATTGCCCCCGCGACCTACTAATGATTGCTGGTATTTCCATGGTAGCTTCATCGCGCATAATTTAATCAACTCTCCGTCACTGTATGGGACATCTAAGCATTGATTTTTCTTTGCCATTAATTCGAAAAATTTCACGGGACTCTTCTCTCCTGAATTTTCAGAATATGGGTTCTGTAATAATTCGTACTTCACTCTGTTCGGTGCTTCGCTGGACCAATATCGTGAGAGAAACTTCTCTCTGAAATCTTCGTACGATCGGCATGTCGCTGCAACATTTTGCATGGTTTCTGCGACTGTTCCTGGCATGTGTGCACATATAAAGTCTAATCTGTGTGCTAGCGTCCAGTGTTCTGGTAATCCTACTCGGAATTGATCAATAAAAGTTCGTGGATGTAATGAGTTTCCTTCTCGAAAGTGTTGAAATTTTCTGATTGTGAGGAAATGATCGTTGTCGTATCTCGTCATAGTTCCATATGAAATTCGCGATTCTTCGCCACTTTTGTTTCTGATCATTTCTCCCGTCGTTCTTTCCGGTTGTGGTAGATCCATTGGACATTGTCCACTGTAACTTTCGCCTACCCTTGCGTAGTATCGTTGGAGTGGTACGCAATAATTTTCTTCCGTCTGTTGTGAACGTGTAGCTGAATGCATTGCACTGTATTCTTCGCGACCTGGCTTTCCATTGCCAGGTATTGGTTGGGTATCTTGTCTGGCTAACCTTGTTGCTTCATTGCACGATCCAAACTGTTTTGAAACACACATTTGTGGTTCTGAATGTTTTTGTGTTGACGTTTGTTCATCAAGAATTTCGAAACGTGTTTGTTGCTGTGCAGGCTGTCTGATTTCACGTATGTTACTTTTCGCCTGTGATTGGATTCGCAAATGCGTAATATCTTCGTTAATTGCTTGTTTTTCCGGTGCTGTTACAGATACGGATGTGGTTGCAGACTCTGTGCTTGTTCGATCCTGTTCACTACGCTCTTCAATGGTTTGCAACAACTCTGTTCGCAATTTCTGAAATTGTCGCTACGTTTGCGCTTCTATTTTGACTATGCGGTTATCATATCTTTTCAGCGCTGCTTTTGTGATACGTTTGTGTAACACACTGTTTTCAACAATTTCACGCGCTGTACCTGCTGCTTGTCTAGTAATTACGTTTATCTATTTCTCCAGTTTCTTGACTTCTCCCTGGGTGTTGTTACGTAATGTTTTAATCTCGTCCTGAGTGTCATTACGCAATGTTTGTACGTCCGCTTGTACCTTGTCAATGTTTGTTCTCATTTGATTGTGACCTGTTATTAAGTTTCCTATCACTTCTCGAGATTCTTTTGCCTCGTCTTCAATACGACTTAGGTGTAACTGAATTTTTTTCTTTTGTTCTTTAATCTCACACATTTGTCTCGTGATTTCTTCAATTTGGTTCGTCGTTTCTGCAATCTGAATTTGAATTTGCTTCGCTATGTCTTTATTTTGCCTTGTCATGGTTTCCGTCATTAATTGTAATAATTCTGCCAGATTGGTGGGTCCTATTGCGTTTTCTTCCGACGTCCTACGCTCTGTGTTTTCGCCCAGGTGTTGGTTCGCAAGCGATTGCATTGAACTGTGCTGTGACACGTTTCTGCTCGCATTCCTTGTACTCTGTGGTGAGGGAGCTCTGATTACTAGTACTATGGGTTCTACGTATTCAAGACGCAAGTTAGAATCCTCATCGCCTGTGTCTCGACTTTCCTGCTCCTCTGTCGTATGCTGACCTAGGTTTTCTGTGCCTTGGCGTACATTATCCTCGTTATGGTGCGTTATATGTCCTATTTCTCGCGAAACTGCATCGTCTGTTATACTGTCCTCTATTCTCTGTCCATTTTCATGCTGGGTCTCTGCCTCAATTCGGTCAAGGTCTCGATCTGCCATTGCTAATCTTTCCGAATCCCTTATTTTCTGTTTTAAAAGCAATTCACACGCCCTACTTCGCGTTAACATGCGCTCATACGATCTCACGCGTTTCATAAACTTTTTATTCACACGACTTGACAATCAATTCACTTACTTGTTGGGTCAGAACCAACTTGTCAACGATGTATCCGCCACCTGTGCGCATGCATTGGAGAGAAAACTTAATTATAACAATATTAAAATTCATAACTTAATTATGCTATTGTCTCTGCCAGACTCACTTTATATTGAATGCTTTTACTATCTATCGCTGCAGCTGCTGTTTTCGACTATGTATAACTTTTAAAAAAAATTTTTTTTATTACGAAGATTTTTCAACAGGATATTTTTCTGACCGAGTTAGGCATCTGGTCGACCTTCAGTCATGGTATTTTACCATCCTGGCAGTGTCGCCATGTTGTAACATTCTGCATGGTGTCTGTTTGTTCTATATCGTGTCTCCCTACCACTTTCGCGCAACGACGCTCTGAGTGTGTTTATTAGGGAATTGACTAGTTTGAACCTCGGACCTGTTGCTGGTAAGGAGACGCCAGACCACACATGACATGTAAAATTCAGAAGAGTTCAGTGAGACTAGCGATGATATAACCAAATACTTAATGATTTCAGCGTCCGCTGCACTGCACTCCCTGTAAAAGAATCTTAATACTAACTAAATTTAGTGGAAGGGGTTCAAGGCTTTCCTAATTTTAGTTAGCTGGTAAAATAACGTCGAAAAAACAGTTAAGTTTACCATTGGAAATTTTATTCTACTCACAAAACATTGTTTATAAATTGCACTATTGATAAAAGGAAATGTTTTAATACAGAATGGTAAAAACCAACTGCGTTCAACAAAAATGTAAACGAAAATTCCCTGAATGGGTTTCGAAGTTCTACTATGGATTGAAGGATGACCTATGCCATATCACATCTATAATCTAGGTTTCAACTATGTTTCACAAAAGAGAAAACAATCAAAATGGTCTACAGTGACCCTCAATTATCTTTAATTACTTATCTAACTTGTCGTAAATTACAGTGGCTGATGTGGCTTCTCAATAACTATATAACAGAAAAATCATCGCGTTGCAGATTTTTACTTCAAGTGGCAAATGTGAACACCATGAGCTTTAATTGACAATCGACACTAGTATTACACAAAAAAGGGGGTGTAACAGATGAGACTTCTGCGCTTCTGAGTGAAGCTTTATGCGCTGTTATGCGGCATTGCGTGCGTTTATTACCTTGTCGGTGTTCGTCAGGGGGCGGCAGGCAGCACATCTCCGCTCACCTCGCCGTCTCGGAAGCAACTCTCTCCTAACTTCTTCTTACTGAAATTTACCGAAGTTGGTGTAAAAAGAACTATCTGGCTGTGTTTTCATCTGACCAATCAGGGTCTCAATGTTAACCTTAAGCTCCGCCTGCAAAAATTCTGTCTATCCAATGAGAAACATTATACTTTTCGTGGTGGGACAATGTTTTTAAAGTTTGCAACGTAACAGAGACGCGAAAAAGTCTCACGCTAAAACTTGCAGCTGGTGTGATCCTTTTAGCGTTATCGTAAGATCTATATCGTCCTTCTGGAGGGCCCTATCTTTTAACATGGGCTGGAGGAGGGGCTCCTGATGTAACAGAGACGCGAAAAAGTCTCACGCTAAAACTTACGGGTGGTGTAGCCCTTTTTGTGTTATCGTAAGATCTATACTGTTCTTCTTGAGGGCTCTAGCTTTTAACATTGGCTGGGGGGTGGTCCTAACGGTTAGCTGGCCACGTGGGTGTCTGTCCCTTATCGTGGGGCCTTCTAACTTAACACGGTTCTGCTCTCGGCTTCTGTTCTCGTTTCTCCCTTCGGAACTGCGTCTGTATCACGGTGGGAAGGTATGACATGCATTCAGGCATTCTTGTGTTAGGCTGTGGTATTCCATTTGCTCACTCGTTACTCGTATTACTTTGGTTAATTTAATGTCACGATTTATTCGGAGCTATGTGACATACTACTGGATTTGCTTATCATGTCAGGGTTTTCATGGAAGGTGTTGGATTTGCCTGACACCTTGCACATCTCTGTAGCCAGCACGAAGCAGGTAAATTGCCTTTTTATCAGGAAAGTTATCGGATAGTTTTGGTTTCTTACATTCAGTGTTTTGGGGATGTGGAATTTGAATCTAACTTTTGCCAACGAAGTTTCGATATACGTCACTGGAAAAAACGGAGAAAACCGGTAAAAAATCTCATTTTAGGCCATTTTTTGCTTATAACTTGGAAACTATCAAATATTCGTAAATACTCTCCCTATTCGAAATGAAAGTACATGAAATTTCCTACACACTTAACTATTGGTTTTTTTTTCCTCCGATGAATCGTTTGGGGTCTCAAGCACTGGTTGGAAATAGGTGTACTTAGGCTGTCTCAGCGAAAACCTACTTTTCCACTCCAAGGCTCTCAGTGAACTTCTAATGGATCTCTGAACATACTTCGTTTGGATCGTATGGATGTAAAGGTACAGATCTTTTTTTTTAATTTAAAATGTTCATGTTATTTACATAAGAGTGAAATTGTACAAATACATTCACAAAAAGTTGAACAAAAAATCTTGAAAATGTATTACATATTGTTGTGATGCGTAATATGATATTATATATTTTTATATGAGCAAAATATATATGTGTTGTGGTAGTTTAGTGGGTGCTGGCTGAAGTTCTTCGAAGGCGGTGCGTCTAGCATAGGTTCGTGTTGTTGTATTGGCAGGTCAAGGTTTGGTCATTTGGAAAATGAAAGAGGAAGTGAGAAAACAACTCGTGATCATATCTCATGGAGAGAGGAATGATGCGCAGAACAGGGGGCAATGAGGAGCTGCCTTCCTGTGTCAACAGTTGCATTGAGAGCCCTTTTTACGTTTACAGTAAATGGCTGGGATATGGAGCCAGGTGCAGGGTTCAAAGTGGTGGCTACTGATACGGGACTACTACTTGGTTTTCAGCCTCACTTGATCGGATTTCTTCGTTGATTACTGAGTGTGGCTTCACCGGATACCCATCGTTGAAAGCGAAGTAAACTCTCAGTAAATGTTCTCATACAGCAACTTCGGCGGCGGGCTTCACTTTTGTACGGTGAATATATGGCTACATATCAAGTTGTTGGAGCGAGTCGCTCGCGCTTTCCCATACGGACCCAGGAGAGATACGTTTCCCGCTTCGGCGATCACCTCCTGATGTGCCGCTTGGTGAGCCGAGAGAGGCGCGAGGAGTGTCCAAGTGGAAGATTAGCATGTGGCGACTTTCAAAGTTAGTTGCGAAAATGAACACGAGGAAGATAAGTCGCTTGTGTGAAGGGAGATAATACACAGGGTGATCTTTTCCACCGTACGGAAATTCTAGGGGTTGATTCATGAGAAGAATAGAACAAAAAAGGTCTAATGAACTTATGTCCCGAACTGTATGGTTTCCATGCCACAGACCATTTTTTCGATAGTACTTTGTTACAGAGACAGCAATCTAATACGCACTGTACCATACATCCACAGCTACAGTATGCGTTCGAAATATATACCTCAACGCATGCGTGTATGGGCCGTAGCCTGTTCTGTTTCACACGTTCACGTCGGTCAGACTGCACCCCAACAATATCAAAGGCAGCATGACTACGCTGTTCCAGTGTCTCCTCCATCTGGAATGTTCTCTTATACACGATATTTTTGAGATGGCCCCATAACCAGAAATCACACGGGTTGAGATCCGGTGAACGAGCATGCCAACCAGCTGAACGTCCTCGTGTGATCCGTCGACCAGGGAAGACACGACTGAGATGCGCCCGGACATTAACGGTGAAGTGGGCTGAAGCACCATGATGTAGCACCCACACAACCCTTCGAATCATCAATGGCACTTCTTCCAGCAGGGGAGGCAAAGTCACCGGCAGGAAACTCCGATAGTTCCAGCCTCTTAGGCGACGTGAAAAGAAGACTGGCCCGAAAATACGGTCGCCAATTATGCCGATCCACACATTCAGGCTGCACTTGCGCTGATGATTCGCTGTCACCGACAGATGACTATTATGAAAGTTGTGGATAGGATAGATGACACAAATCGCGCAATCGTGGTTGCCTGGTAAAGAAACCAGTGACAGAACTTCTCCCGATGAGGAAAGTCAGTCGCTAGTAATCCCTGGACACACTGTAAGTGATACGGGTAGTAACAGTTGTCACGGAGAATGTTCCACACTGTCGCCTGGCTTACCCTGTACTGGTAGACCAACTGCTTACTACTGAAACGGCGGTCGTCTTCCACAGTGTTAATCACATTTTCTTTCAAGTCTGGTTTCCGAACATTTCGGGCACATTCTTCATGATTGTCTGCTTCCTGACACGACCCTCTCTCAGACAAACGGCGAAACACTGTTGCAAACACTGAATGCTGTGATCGTTGCCAGCGGGAATGGGTACCCTGTTACAACCTTGCTGCCCGCCACCCATTCCCATTTGCCTTTCTGTAAGTAAACAACATGCCGGCAAGCTCTCGATTCGAATACGGAAACATTTTTTACAACGCTGTATCACATCCACTTTAAGGGGAGTCATGAAGAGAAGTGTATGGGACACAAATTAGCAGTTACTATGGTAGGGGATGGCGTTAGGGGATGACTTATGAGTAAATGTACCACCCACTAGGAGGAAACCATGTATTTTATAACTTTGGTTACATGGTACACCACGTATTAGACCATAGTTTCTGTAACAAAGTATGATTGAATAAATGGCCTCCAGCATGGAAACATGTATTTCCGGACATGAGTTCATTAGACGTTTTTTATTCCGTTCCTCTCATCGATCAATCCCTAGAGTTAGTACACGGAAAAATCACCCTGTACAAAATGACAAAGAGTACAAGACAGAATCATGTTTGCACAGATTTTAAACATATTATGAATCTGGAAATGGCTTTTTTTCTTAGTATTGGAGCTATCATAACAGAGGAAACGAATCTACATCGTATTCCATCATAAACAAGGGTGGAAATCACAAAATTACAGCCTTTCATAATGAATTAGAGTTTTGGAATAGACAAAGTGGTTTTCACGGAAACAACCGACATACGCCAGTTTTTAATTATTGCTTAAGTCCCAGATGTTCGTCGGACACAAACCTAAATAGTGAAAGTTGTACGAAATTTTATGTACTTGAATTTATGGAAAGTTGATAATTTTAGAGTTACAACAAAAAATCACTTAAACAGTTTTTTACCTGTTTTTGCGTATTTTCAGTATTGTGACACGAAATTTTGTTGGCAGCCCTAATATTCAGATCCCGCACTCCCAAAAACACCCAGAATGGGAGAAATTAAAACTATATAACTTTTCCGTTAGGGGCCCTTCGAGCTCAAATTGATGGTATTGACTACGAGTATACACTGTGCACAATGTGTTGGATTGCTTAGAACGCTATGTATCAAAAAGGTACCCATGCCTTTCAGTCGTGTCTGGAATGCGTCTTCCAATTCATCCAGAAAACCTCCCACACGTTAATTTCCATCTATAATTCCCGTTGCAACAAGCCTAACACGAAGCGGTCTTCCAATTCATCCAGAAAAACTCCCACACGTTAATTTCCATCTATAATTCCCGTTGCAACAAGCCTAACACGAAGCGGTCGGCACTAGTCTTCAGCTAGCGTCACAGACACCGGTTTCATGTTTCTTTTCGTTGCCCTCCAAGCTGTGGTACCAACTGTAAGCATTTTGGGTTACATACGCCAATTCAGGGTTCTCACGAGCACCTTGATTTATTCCTGTTGCAGACAGTCGGCTGCGCTCAACGCCCGTGCCTTTAAAAGTTACGCTATACTGTTATGATGACGTGTTTCGTCCTCAGACTTGCCGCTTTACACTGACCAGTAGCGGTTTCTTGTTTAATAGCCCTGTTGTGATACCTGTACACCCTCTCTTAACCTGTCAGCACACCTCGAATATGATTTTAATGTAAGGCTACAACTATTTCCGATACGTTTGCCGGAACTACTCTTGAAGGTACACTCTCATGAAATCTGAAACTGCTCGGTGTCACTCAACCTCGCTGTCGACCATCTGCTGCGATCAAAAGACAAGCTCATCGCTCTCGGCAAGGGGCATACCAGTACGGATCACACTAATGCGCACTTTAGTGACTGGCGCCTTCAGAGATATATGTTGATTGTAACGCTACTATTACAACCGTTTCAGTTCCTGTGGTTCTACTTTTTCTTGGATTATCCATATGACTCTTGCATTGAAATTATTACTGTAAACGACTTAGCAGGTCGCCAGAGGGAGCTATACCTTATTGGCATTCACCAGAACTATAACAAATGTGAATCAAAAGAAATAGGATATGGAACTGTGAAGGGTGCCTACACTGAGTCACAGCGAAAGAGATTGCGCCAAAGAGTATTATTCGGCCGCCTCCACTGGCAGTGTTGGTTGAGATGTGGTAGTGGAGAGTGCTTGTCGTGAAGTCGTCGTGGAGAGTACTTATTGAGAAGTGGGCAGTAGGAGTTCTGATGTAGCCGTGACTAGTTGTGAGCATGTTGTATGCAGTTGTTCTGATGGGCTAGACAGCTGATGCTGTTCGATTTCGGATGTTGTAATGATCAGAGTGTATGTTTCGTCAATATATATGAAGGTAAAGAAAATCTTTTATTTTTTATTTCAAACGTGCAAACTAACAATGCTTCTTGGTCACAGGTTCAGTCAACAAAGCGTCTGGCTTGTGTTCATGTATTAGTGTGAAATTCTGGTTTCTATGTGCAATTGTAGTTTTTTTTTTAAATTACTTCAGTGTAAATGGTGCTTAAATTACCTTGTTTTATTGACGAAGAACCGTGCCAGATGTGTACGTTAAATCACACTTCCACACACAGAACAGTTACACTTGTGTTTTGTTGTTTCGTAGGTTTTATAGTTGCTGGGGACTTAATTAATTAATTGTGTTAACGGAAGTTTTCTTTCATTCTTTGTTGTTGTTCTATGCAGTCAGATTGCGTACTAATACTAGTCAGGGCCAACCGGTTACGAGACTGCGTAACCGGACATACAGCGACTAAAATTTAAAATTTTTTTGCCTTGTATGTAATTAAGCCCCCATGCACGTGGCGACCGCTGCTTCGGATCGTCCCTTGGAGTCTTCTGATAGTAAAAATAGCAGACAGTAGTATTGTTGTAGTAATTCGTAGTTTAGTAATTGTAGTCTATATTGCATGTGTAGATTTGGTAACTGAACATTTGTAGTTGTCTTGTTATTGTTTTAACGGTATTTTGGCAGAATTTAATTTTTGATGTCTTGTATACGGGTTTGACAATTTTGTGCAATTATGAAGATTTCAATTGTTCGTTAATCGTGTTTGTCGGGAAGCATTTCGTGTGAATTGGTGGTAAAGTGTGGTACAGTGTTATATTGTGTGTAATTTTCGTATAGTGACGAGTTTTGTATGTTTTGTAAATGATTACGCGGTCGATGAAAAAGGCAAAAATGATGGATAGTGAGAATGACGAAATTGTTAACATGGCGAACTCGCCAACATAGGAGAATAGTATGATGAATAACGAAGTAGAAAGCAATTTAATAAGCAGAGAAAATAGTCCAAACCAGTTCAAAACTTTTCACAATCAAAGAATTTTCAGAATACGAGATTAATGACAGAAGATTCTGGAATAGTATCGAACACAGACAGCTTTACAGCTATGACGAAGGAAGCTGGTTTTGCGGGAAGTGTTAGGGGTGAATAGAATTTCGAACCAGTTAATATGGAGCAGTTGATGGGTGCTATATTAAATTTGGGATCACGGATGGGAACAATGGAAACACGGTTAGACTCACTGGGATCACAGTTACGATCTGAATTAAAAACAGAGATGGAAGCAATGGCAACACGGTTAGGCTCACGAATAGGGACATGTTTCAAAAACATGAAAGATAAATCAAAGAAAGAAATTAGAGAAGAAGTACAACCGATTTTGAATGCTCACAATAATAGTTTAATATCAATAGAAATTAGACAAGAGGAACAGGATAGAGAACAGGAAGAAAGAGATCGCGCGATAGTACAAGAATTTTCAGAGTTAAATTTACAACGTGCACACGATAAGGAAGAAATATATGAAAGAATCGAGGAATCCGTACCAATTGACAGAATAAATAACCTAACGCAACAGTATGAACAGTTAACTACTAAATGTGTCAATGCTGAAACCCGAGTCGCGACACTCACGGAAGACGTAAATAAACAGAAAGAAAAAATAGGTGACTTATCGGAAAGAGTTGAGGAGATTTCAGATAAATTGACAAATCTTAGTTTAAATGGGGACAGAGATTCAGATGATACAGCTCCATTGCCATTTGCAGAAACCGAAGAGTACCAGAACATAAATAAGCATGTTGAAAATCAGGGAAAATTTATTGAACGCGTTAAAAGGGAATCTGAGACATTACGAAAGCAAGTCAAACAAATTGAAGGCGAAATCGTAGGGAAAGAGAGCAGAAGAAATTTAGAATCACAGATAGCAGAGGGGTTTGAAGAAAATAATTTGTTTCATTTACAAGATGCAACAAGAGAGCGCGAGGCGCGGGAACTTGACAATAATCGACATTGGGACTGGGACAGCTGTGCTTATTTATTTAAATTATAATTGTCACCTGATTAATTGTGCTGATGTGGTTAGGTATGTAAGTTATACTTTGTGATTTATCTGCTTGCGCCTTCATGTTTACTTATTAAGATTACATATGAACATTTATTTGCTTATGCTGATATGATGCTAATGACCTGTTTATTATGTAAGATACATATTTGCTGCTTTGCAAATGGATTGCATATTTACACATTTCTGTTTGTTGTCATAACTACTCTTTAATTTGGTATATAGAAATGCTGATATATTGTGTTCGAACATGGAGTTTAGGTCACACAATGGTATTAATTGTTCGCTTGGCAGACCCTCGTTGTAGGGATTGTGCTGCATCCACTTGTTGACATTCTGTTCTCTACTGGTATATTTACTCGCTATAGCATGTTTTGCTTACGCTCAGTGCCTTATATTTTAAGATAAGAAAATGAACTGCTATAATTCTACGAACGACATTGGTACAAGAAACTTCATTGAAGTGGAAGTTTTATGGAAGTTGTATAAATGTATGCTAATAGGTAGGAAGCTAACGACATGACATACCAACACTAGGTTTAGACCATTGACAGTTATTACACTGCATTCTTCGTGAGCAATTGAAATAGCAAGTGACACTTGACACAAGAAATACTCCACATGTTTGCTTCTGTTTTGCCATGATTCTTGAAGTGGTGTACACACTGTGAAATATTACGACCATTAACACTCCGTACTCGTACTTACTTACTGAGAGTTATTCAAACTAAAGGTTGTTAGAGGTCATGTATGCATTTCTTTTATTTAATGATGGACAAGGTAACCAAAATGTATTTTATAATTCATAATGAGTAGAAGATTTGGGTCAGGTGGATTACACAGAGGTTGTGTGTGGACATTGTGTCTTCGGATTGTATGGGATTATGAATTGAAGTTTGCACTAGAATTTTATCTGTACTTGTTCGAGGAGACTGACTAGAGGAAAGAGTTGTCATAGAAGTGAAATGATACTGGCGATAAGGTTTATATGTATCGACGTATTGAAGAGGTATTATTGAGGTATTGAGATTGTGTGAAGTTGATGATTATTGGAGTTTTGATGGACAAGAGGTAAGGTAACTGATGTTGATGATAAGGTTTATATGTATCGACGTAAGAGTTATTATTGAAGTATAAGATTATGTGATGGTGATGATTATCGGAGTTTTTGTGGATAAGAGGTAAAGTAAGTGAGGAGCTTTTTTTTTTTTTTGTTGGTTTATATGGAACAAGGAGGATGAAGATGGCAGACTAGAACACTCAAGTAGAAGGAAGATTGTCTACACACACACTTTGTTAAATCACTAAGCAGTATATACTTTTTTTTTTTTTGGAGAGAGGAAGTATTTGCATATCTTGGCACACTGACAGTTGTTCAGCAACCGTACATTTGATTTGGCAATTTTTAATTACTTCAGTGTATATGGTGCTTAAATTACCTTGTTTTATTGAGGAAGAGCCGTGCCAGATGTGTACGTTGAATCACACTTCCACACACAGAACAGTTACACTTGTGTTGTGTTGTTTCGTTGGTTTTATAGTTGCTGGGGAGTTAATTAATTAATTGTGTTAACGGAAGTTTTCTTTCATTCTTTGTTGTTGTTCTATGCAGTCAGATTGCGTACTAATACTAGTCAGGGCCAACCGGTTACGAGACTGCGTAACCGGACAGACAGCGACTGAAAATTAAAAGAAGTATTTGCATTCTATTTAATTAAGCCCCCATGCAACTGCTCTTACTTTACTACCTAGTTATAAGATTGCTGACGCAGACCATAGTTCAGCGAGAAGTAAATATCAGAGTTATTCATGAGGAAGCTGAATCAGCAGGTATACTCCCCATCTTCATCTATGCGCTTGTGCATATGAATCTCTCTCCATGGAACTGTAAACAGAAGTAACAGTGACGCTGTCTAAAAGAAGCAAGATGCATTGTGTGGAATAGTGCTGACTTTGTTTAACTTGCTTTAACCTCAACGGATTCGATTACAATAAATTCTTCGGAAAGTCACTTAAATTGTAAAGAAAAAAATTAGCCGTTTCCTGGGCCAGCGGTTCTACTACTCCAAGACCTAGAACTAGAGTTTAAGCAGTAACTGCAGTGGTTCTTTTCTTTGAGCCTACGTTGATAGCTATAACAGACATTTTAAAGATTTCTTAGCGGAATGAAGGGCTGTCAATAACATTTTTATAGTTGCAAGACTCACCTAAGTATACCGCGTCTGTTGGCTAGAATTACAAAAACCCTTTATACTGACAACTCATTGAAAAACCCCTCTCTGAAGCGGACCAGTTTTTATAGTTATAACAACCCCTGAACTCCCTCTATGGCATGCACATAGATCACCAGCAACCATGGATCCACCTCGATGCTGCACGTGGTCACACCACCGTGTCATCACAACTCCCCACTCCATTCCACAATCCTCCTGGTCGAACTGCTCAAATTCGTAAGCCGAGGCTTATCACAGAACTACCCCTGTAACTGTTTGTGCCGCTCCCCTCTCCCCAAAAATACTGAAAGAATTTGTAAAGCTGTAAACCTGAACTCAAAATTAAAGATCGTGTAATAACAGCTACCTTCCATTAGCTTCTAATGTCCTTTTCCAAAGCATCGTCTGTCTAAAACAGCATTCCATGATTCACCACTTTCGTCAATTCTGTACTCGACTCCTCCTACTTGAAGGAAGTAGAGACGAAATTTTAAAAAAAAATTCTCGATTGGGTTTAGTAATAAAATCGAGTTCGCTGTTGTTGAGAAACCGCTCGCAGCCTGTCCACTGCCCCAGCACGTGGTGCTAGTCTTGGCAGGATTCCAACGGCAAGGATTGCTCATGGGTGGACTGGACGCCTCGGCAAAGTCTCGGTCACGTTAATTGACCAACAGGAGCGTAGAAAAGGATTACGTCCAACATCGGACATGGGCAGCTAAGGACCGGGATGAACGCGCTCCTTTCTATTGGCTTCTGGCTTCTGATACGCTAACACGTCACTCCCCTGCTATCCTATGCCCCCTACAGAACGTTCACCGTAACAAGGCCTCCAAACATATGGTGACTCCCGTAGGTGGGACATTTGTATACCTTAGAATGAAAAAAGGACAAGGGGTATTCACCAGATTGATTTTGACAGTTAAGTACATAATAACGCAAGTATCCTTGATATTCACCTATCCGCCGTCTTCGTCGCATCCTGACTGTCTTTAGAGAACCACTCTACAGCAGACATCAGGACGAAAGGGTAACATTTACGGCACTTGGTAAAATAGTCGTAATAATAAACACGCTAACCGCGTCTGAGTTAGGTGTCTGCTTGCATCTGGTGAAACATGACAGTTGTCACAACGGCAGGAAGCTGGATGGAAACGTTGTTCTCCTGTTGGCTCCTGCTGGTTATAATTAAAATGCATCTACTCACGGAGATCATATGTTTGCTACAATTATTTAATGGCAGGAAATCTTAGTAGATACACCAATGCGTTAATGAAGAATCGATTTACGCTGAAAAAAATCAGACCCAATTTTGGCCACCGAGGAGATTCAGCACTGTGAGCGGAAGTAAGACGTGTGGAAATGTTTCCATGGGTAATGAATTAAGAACTGGTCGCGGAAAAAAGTCTAACATGTGAGAAAGGTCTAGCACGTGAGGAATGTCTAACATGTTGGTTTTATTATTAACCGTCTTACAAGAAAACAGTGGTTACAACTCAGCTGTTCTTTTCCATAGGAGGAATCACATGCTGTACAAGGAGATTTCGATGTGTTCTCTTCAGAGAAGAATGAACCGAGAACAACGCTAGTTGTGAATCCACACCATACAGTCACACAGTGCGAGTGCTACGGCTTTTCGTGCACAACATGTGATTTAACAGTACCCCAAATTCGGCAGTTCTGTGTATTCAGTGCACCCTGTAGTGTAAAGTGTGACTCGTGACTTCATTAACTATAGCCTGGCCACATGTCACCAAGTTCTGCCTGTGCCAGGGATCGCAGAGCAGTTTCAAGACATTCCTACAAACCACGAGGTTTCAGAACTGCACCGTGTGGATACTGTATGGGTACCAGTGTAATAAAGATCTTAGAACTTGCCGTACTGTTGACTATAGGATGGACAATTCTCGTGGCACTGCAAGAGCACTGCACTACGTGGGGTACGTGCGGCTTGACAACTTGTTGCAGCTGTAACCTCGGCAATAACTCCCAGCGGAATAGGACACCTTCCTATTTCAAGTCCCACACCAAGATCACCCTTGTTTTGGAATTTCATCGTCATCTTTAAAGGTTTAATGATATCGGGCCTCTCCTCAAACCTTCCTTTCGGCAATACGCTTTCAGTGCAGCACTGTATTTTCTGCCGTTCACATAAAACTGTTTTACTAACAACGCACAGTCTCTCTTGTTGATAGCCACACGGTTCACTCACGTTATTGCGAGTCAAACGACAGCGTGGATGTCATACCGTCATACAAACGTAAATCGATTCCACATTAAGGCTTTAGCATCTACCAAGTTTCGCGGCCATAGTGTAAGTACTGTCCACACTGGACCTTCCTTAGTAGCTCCAATTTAATTATAACCACCTGGCATCTGCGTTATGTCTCACCTTGTGTGTAGCTTGACAGCCTGTTTCGATCCATTCCTGCATGTCAGTCAAGCGTTCTGGCAGAAAATGTGCTTTTAATCGGAAAGAGTTTTCATTAAGAAAATAAATTTCGGTAGAGTAGTGATGGAAGCTTTGTTTTTTACACATGAACATTACAGCACAGAGATGAGTACTTCGTTAATGCAAGACATTTATAAATTATGCCGTCCTGAGATAATTTCCTAAGTGAAAATTACATTAATTGGAACACAAAAATGCTGTTCACTGCGTGTGTTCGACTTTCGGGAACCTATTGATGACTCATGCCATGTGTGGGTGCTTCATCACGAAATGAATAAACTTCGACCGATGTTTCATTAACGGTATTGCCGGTGCGAAAATTCAGTCCAATGGCTGACGTTAGTGCGGTAGTCTGTTACTAGCAGGAAGGATCGGCCGTATATATATCATCGTAGCTGCAACACGTGAAAACCTGTAACATGAGATTTCTCGATGTGAATGTAAATGTTATATAATTTGACACTTACAGACATTCCTTCCTGATTTAGCAATGCGTGATTATAGCTTTCGAAAGGCAGTCCGGCCAATTTTTTTTGTGTGCGCGATATGTGGTCTTGCTCCAGTGAGAAGTGATGGCAAGCGTTATTCAGCAGAAAATTTATGCGAGCGTTTCGAGAGGATCATCACTGTTTCTGCCACTCCGTTGTGGTTCGCTGTTATTGCTGCAGCTGGTGTGTGGTACGTGTACATCCACATCGCTGCCGACATTCCTTGGAAATTGCCGTTGCTGATCTACATTTCATATACGACGTCTTTATTGTTCATATTGTTAGAACCAGCTTCGATGCTAAGCATAAGTCTCTTTACAGCTAACCGAAAATTGGAGGAGGTGCTAGAGCTTCTAGAACTTGTGGACATATTGCTTACTGGTTGTGAAAAGGCTTATGGCAGACGAACACACAAAAAAACACGATTAATTGCTAATGTGGTGTTGGGTGTTCTAGTGCTTCTAGTATCTGTACTAGCCATTTGCGCAGCGTTCGATATATTCGATGGATTACCAGGGAAACACGTTTTCGTCGGACTGCAAGGATTCTCCATGTTATGGCAGATGGAGTTCGTTGGTATTGTCCTGGCTGTCAGAGATCGGATGGGCAGTGTGAATGCGTTGCTGCTGAGGAGCGTACGTCCGCCACTGGACTGCGAGGCACAGCTGGAGGATGCGGTGGTGCGTGCAGACCTTCCAGGAGCTCCAGTGGCTGTGGAGGGAGAGCTGCGGCGTCTGCAGCGCGCCCGGCTGGCGCTGCACCGCTGCGCCCGCCTCTGCGGAGGACACTTCGGACCCGCGCTGCTGCTCACTGTTGCTGGTAACTTCCTCCTCACTATCAACTACTGCTACGCCCTAATGGAGACGCTGAACACTGACCTAGTCTGGAAGGGGAAATTTGTGCAGATCTTCCTGTTGACGCTGTGGGTGGTCATCATTATGTGCCGCTTGCTGACCATTTGCTGGGCGTGTTCTTCAGCCGCAGAGCGTGCCGCCAGAGCGAGACTACTCATGAGCAGAGTTCTGTTATTCCTGAGATCGTGGAAGGCTGTGGACATCCTCCATCTGCCGATGGACAGGATGAGTTTCAAGGCGTCTTCCTTTCTTGACATCAATGTGTCTCTCTTTGTGTCATTTCTCGGTGCTAGTGCTGCTTACTTTGTAATAGTTCTACAGTTTTATCAAGTATGATATAGTACACGGGCTATTTAAAAAAATCTGCGTTATATTCACATTTCTAGTGGATTAAGTAGATGATTTGTCACAGCAACAGCTCTACCCGCAGAAAGGTGATTTTATCGAGACATCAAGAAACATATTTCTATGGCTCTTAATAAATCTGAATACTGGGGCCACCTAAAATAATAATATTCTGGGATAATTTCCAGCATTTTTTTTTTAAACTGGACTTTAGAAAGATATATCTTATCATAATATTTGCGATGTAGATTGTCTTACAGGTATGTTACTTTCAAAAGATATGTGGTCTGAACTCCTACATCACTCTTATGTAGCATCTGGCTGATTTCATATCTATATTGTATTCTGACATATTTGGTGGTACAGAACGTTTATCCTGAGACAGAATGTGTAGCTGACTTCATGTAATTTCAACAAGGAATAACGGTCCTGGTAATGGGTTTTCACGACGATATTCTCACAACTCAGTACAGCTTTTAGCTTAAATCATACGTTCTAGAATATTTTGTATCAGACTACCGTCTGTGAGCATATGACCACTAACTTACCTCCCACTATGGGTATCCATGAGGGGACAAAGTTTTAAATTTTATTTTCGAAGTATCCGATTCATTGAGTTTGAGAATGTATAATGGCTGAAAAGCTAAATTTGATACGACCTACAGGAAACATCTTCTATCTCAAACGATCGGTAATTATCGACTCATTGTTTTCGGGTACTCTACTTTTACACCGAAATACCACTCATATTTCATTAGTATAAGCTAATTTGGCTGACATACTTTTTACGTTATTAATATGAAAATGAATATCCTTATTTTGATTCAACGGTCTAAACTAACATACTTCCTGTAATTAAACTTGTGGTTTTCAATGAGTCATTCACAAAACAGTTTTTGTTCATGTGCGATTAATGTTTGGTTTTCATCGAAAACGAAAAACGTTAAACAGGGGAAAATGTCACAACGATTTACAAAATCCTGTGGAATGGCAACAAAACTAATCAGCGAACAATGTTAAAGTATTACTTTCGAAAGTACAGAAACCAAAATAAACTTTTAAAATTACATAACTCCAGTCGCGCTCAGAAGCGCTTAATCTCTTATTTAAGAGAACAGCAGGCAACGATTGTAAAAAATGTGAGAAAATAATAGTGTATCCTCAGATTTCAGGAGGGGCAGATACCCACATACCCCCCTCCCCCCCTCCACCGCTAGCCACCAATCTCATCGCTTATGGACCCATATGATTCCCACATTTTCAATACGATACCGGTACATGAAAGTTTTCTGTTTATCAGGTCTTATTGAAACTTTCACAGCAACATCTACATCTACATCTACATCCATACTCCGTAAGCCACATGATGGTTACCCTAGCCACATGTCTGAATAGTCTCGCTTAATTCTTTTACCTCAAACTGATATTCTCGGCATCCATTGTTATTTAAACTTGACACTATCGTATTTAGTAGCTCTCACTCACCAATGAAAATGTTTTTTTTGCAATAAAAATCTTTTTGAAGTGAAGCACTCCATTACATCCCTCAACACAGTAACCACTTAATGCACAAATTTTGAATATTATTGCAAGTACATACATTTTTCAGTGTGTTCCACACTTTGTCTTCTTTATTTATCATGATTAAAGGACATTTTTCAGATTCGGTGGCTCTGTTCGTATCAGCTATCAAAAATGGCTCTGAGCACTATGGGACTTGACATCTCTGGTCGTCAGTCCCCTAGAACTTACAACTACTTAAACGTAACTAACCTAAGGACATCACACACATCCATGCCCGAGGCAGGATTCGAACCTGCGACCGTGGCGGTCGCGCGGGTCCAGACTGAAGCGCCTAGAACCGCTCGGCCACCAGCGGCCGGCGTATCAGCCATCATGCGATGCCATTAATGTCTCTCCGCTCCAGCCGCGGGAAAACGTGCTCAGTGACGTTTATGCCACAAGGTGTCCGTGCAATCGAAGATTAACCTCCACAAAAACTAGCCCGAAACCTCACGAGACAAAACTAGAATAAAAAGGTGGTGCAGATTATTGGGGCACAGTGCTGGTAACTAGGCTGAAGTAGCTCGAGGACCTTGTGCTGGAAATGACTGCCACGCTTCTTGTACAGACATACTGGATGACAGGCCAGTGGGGCCTGCATGGAATATTTGGCTCTCGACTGCAGCAGGCTGAGTCACCTGGGCTGGACTCGTCGATGCAACAGAGTGTGTGGCGAGTTACACAGGAGAGGAACTCGATCTCCTCTAGATGGTCTCATTGTTGATATGGCGGAGTAAGGTTTGATTCAACTGAAATTGTTGGACATGGTTTTTATATGCACTAAATAGTTGAAGTTGGAAGAAGTTGTGTTCCATTGTGTTTAGAGCAGAATGAGTATTGAGATTGGAATAGCAAGCTGCTGTCCAGTAGAAAAACATGAAATACTAATTTGGTTTCGACTTCTTCCTTCAGAGATCACAGATTCTGGAATTTTATTCGTATTATTGTCATGATCGACACAAGGGATGCTACAGGACTCTTGACATACAGCCCGTGCTGAAACTATAGTTACATACAGCACTCAGTTGTTCTGATGGGAAGTCTGCACAAATAATTCTCTCAGAACTGCTAGGTGAGATTCCACTGAATCACAAAATACTGAGGAGAAAGATGTCTCCTATGGTGTTATATAGAACATATGACAAGTCCAGTATTGATTACAAAATAGAAACATGTTAAGACAGAGCTTGCTCTCTACTACCTATAGTACCGATCCTCTGACATCCGTGTTCTTGTGTCAGCAGGGAGGGGGAGTCACCAACAGGCACCACATCTTACCCTCCATCGTCAGGTCTCTGAGGAAGGGCTCTCATTTCACTTTCACTCATCAGCACACTTTCTGAGTTACTGCTCACACACGTAGGCGCCATGCTGTCAGGCGTGCGTACCCTCGTCGTTGCGGTGAGGAGGCTCCTCTGACGGCTAGCGACGTGACCCTGGCACTCAGCTGGACCGACACACCTCACGTCACGTCCGGCAGCACTTGCTCCCTGCTGCGTCCCACTCACTGCTGGCTGTGTTCGCCACAGTCAAGGCCGCAGTTGAGCTGCCACGGTGCATACGAGGGATATGGCCAGCCGCCTCCATGAGACACTCAAACAATCTCTGTATCTGCACACACTTTCACATACCAATTCACTAAAAGCTTCACAAAAGTGACATTGCATCAAGATATATAAACACAATCAATAAATAATTAAATCTTACTACAATCCTTAGATTTAAATTGTAAATGAACCATAGAAAATATATTCCCTATATACACTCCTGGAAATTGAAATAAGAACACCGTGAATTCATTGTCCCAGGAAGGGGAAACTTTATTGACACATTCCTGGGGTCAGATACATCACATGATCACACTGACAGAACCACAGGCACATAGACACAGGCAACAGAGCATGCACAATGTCGGCACTAGTACAGTGTATATCCACCTTTCGCAGCAATGCAGGCTGCTATTCTCCCATGGACACGATCGTAGAGATGCTGGATGTAGTCCTGTGGAACGGCTTGCCATGCCATTTCCACCTGGCGCCTCAGTTGGACCAGCGTTCGTGCTGGACGTGCAGACCGCGTGAGACGACGCTTCATCCAGTCCCAAACATGCTCAATGGGGGACAGATCCGGAGATCTTGCTGGCCAGGGTAGTTGACTTACACCTTCTAGAGCACGTTGGGTGGCACGGGATACATGCGGACGTGCATTGTCCTGTTGGAACAGCAAGTTCCCTTGCCGGTCTAGGAATGGTAGAACGATGGGTTCGATGACGGTTTGGATGTACCGTGCACTATTCAGTGTCCCCTCGACGATCACCAGTGGTGTACGGCCAGTGTAGGAGATCGCTCCCCACACCATGATGGGGGGGGTTGGCCCTGTGTGCCTCGGTCGTATGCAGTCCTGATTGTGGCGCTCACCTGCACGGCGCCAAATACGACCATCATTGGCACCAAGGCAGAAGCGACTCTCATCGCTGAAGACGACACGTCTCCATTCGTCCCTCCATTCACGCCTGTCGCGACACCACTGGAGGCGGGCTGCACGATGTTGGGGCGTGAGCGGAAGACTACCTAACGGTGTGCGGGACCGTAGCCCAGCTTCATGGAGACGGTTGCGAATGGTCCTCGCCGATACCCCAGGAGCAACAGTGTCCCTAATTTGCTGCGAAGTGGCGGTGCGGTCCCCTACGGCACTGCGTAGGATCCTACGGTCTTGGCGTGCATCCGTGCGTCGCTGCGGTCCGGTCCCAGTTCGACGGGCACGTGCACCTTCCGCCGACCACTGGCGACAACATCGATGTACTGTGGAGACCTCACGCCCCACGTGTTGAGCAATTCGGCGGTACGTCCACCCGGCCTCGCGCATGCCCATTATACGCCCTCGCTCAAAGTCCGTCGACTGCACATACGGGTCACGTCCACGCTGTCGCGGCATGCTACCAGTGTTAAAGACTGCGATGGAGCTCCGTATGCCACGGCAAACTGGCTGACACTGACGGCGGCGGTGCACAAATGCTGCGCAGCTAGCGCCATTCGACGGCCAACACCGCGGTTCCTGGTGTGTCCGCTGTGCCGTGCGTGTGATCATTGCTTGTACAGCCCTCTCGCAGTGTCCGGAGCAAGTATGGTGGGTCTGACACACCGGTGTCAATGTGTTCTTTTTTCCATTTCCAGGAGTGTATTATTCAAAACGAACGTAATAAAACTTTCTTGTGCTTGATGCTTTTGCATAATGATTTTATATCTCTATTATCATCAATGTTTAAGAATATTCATAATGAAGATAAAACAATGTTTAAGTATCTGGTGTTCCTATGTGATATGGAGTTTAAATTGCATGTTAGTTGGTAGACTCAGTTACCTTATTAGTGTCTGATCCCTGTGCGTAGACACGCAAAGGAGATCTATACTATGTACATACTATGTAATTAAATTAATATTTTCTCTTCTGATATTCTCTACTGATAGAGCATACTCAGCAACATACAAAGTCGACGTGGAATTGGTTGCTCATCCATACAACCCAGCTCTCCCAGTTGTCCTTAAGATTTCCTCTTCCATCATCTGTCATACGATCTCTGTATAAAAAAGCCACTTTCGTGACTGGCTGACTGACTGACTTACCATCGCCCAGCCAAAACCGCTAAAGATAGAAGCTTGAAATTTGGCGAAGGTGTGGATCTAATACTGTAAGCGTCGTTTAAGAAGGGATTTTTTTGAAATTCCATCCTTAAGAGGGTGGAATAGGAGATCAATTGTTTTTTTTTATAAATGTCGCTATTAAGGCAATTTTGATGCTAGATCTACGAAAATTGGTATTTATTTTCTTAGTCAGAAGTAAAGAAATACGTGTTTTAGCATTTTCGGAAAATTTAACATTATGTGGGTGAAACAGTGGGCGAAAAGGTTTTTTGAAAGTATTTTAAAGCTAGATCTATGAACATTCGTATTTGAGTTCTCAGTTACAATTAAAGAATATGTGTTTCACTGTTTTTGCAAATTGAGCCCCTATTGGGGCCCAAAAGGTTTTGAGATTTCTTATGAAAATGTTTTATTACGAAATCATTTTAAAGCTAAATATGAAAAATAAATTTGGATTCTCAATAAGAAATAACTTAATACATGTTTCACTGGTTTTGAAAATTCAAGCCCTAAAGGGGTAAAATTGGGGATGAAAGTTCTTATGGAAACATTTCATTGTGCAAGCATTTTTGAAGCTACAAGTACGAAAACTTGTGTTTGGCTTGTCTGTTAGAAGTGAAACATACCCATGTCAGTGTTTTGGGAAATTCAACCCCTAAAGAGGTGAAACGGGGGTGAAAAGTTTTATGGAAATATTTAGTTGCAAAAGGCTTTTCAAAGCTAATTCTTTGGAAATTGGTGTTTGGCTTCTCTGTCAGAGATGAAAGAGTTTGTGTATCACTGTTTTTGGAAAGTTAACCCTAAAGGGGGTGAAATAATGTGTGACTGATTCTCTGACTCATCACCACCCAACCCAAATCGCTGAGGACAGAAACTTGAAGTTTGGAGGGTGTATGGAGATTATAATGCAGACATCATATAAGAAAAGATTGTCTGAAATTCCTCTCCAAAGGGGGTGAAATAGGGAATGAAAGGCTTTTTGACAGTATGTCCCTATTATAGGAATTTTGAATCTTCAACTTTTGTTTCTCAGTCAGGAAATAAAAAGTACGTCTTTCAACATTTTTGGAAATTCAGCAACTAAGGAGTTAAATAGTGGCTGAATAAAATTTTGAAAATAAATTATTCTGAAACACAACTAAAGGATTTTTAAGGCTACATCTATGGCAAGGTGGTGGTTGACACCTCAGTTGCAAATTAAAAAATCGTGTTTCTGGAAATTCAACCCCTAAGGAAGTGTAGTAGGGGATGAAAATGTTTAAGAAAATATTTCCAACTTTTAAAGCTAAATTTATAAAAATTGGTATTTGACTCCTCGTTTAGATATAAAGAAAGATTTGTTGGGAAATCAAAGTTGCTACGGAAATATCTTCACTAGAACGCAAAGGGCATGATTAACAAAAACTTTGGAGTTCAGGCACCAGAATAACTTTTTGGTCAGAAGAACATTTGGAAAAGACCATGCTTATATAACCTTAATTAGTGTGAAAAGCATAGAAAGTGTTGGAATTTTTGAACAACATTAACATCTCTGCAGGCCATACAGACAACGTGAGGGAAGCAGTGGGCGCTAAGTGGTCCTAGTCTTATCCTGATTCCATAATCTCTGCAACTTGAGAAAATTTCATTTCGGCAAGTGACAAGTTTCCCCAACGCAAAATGATCAGTCACTGCAAAGAACTTTATTGGTAATCTGTTATGCATCGTTGCTTTCTGTGTACAGCAACTGGGGTGAGCAACTCATGATCGTTCAGTGTCGTTTACGTTCTTCTTTTGAAACAACAACAAATTCGTCATTCGCAAATGACTTGCACCGTACGTGCTAATACCAGTGACGCTTTATGGGTGCAGTGAACTTCAACAGTCAGAGGGTGCCCTATCGCCTTGGCGATGGACCCATATACAATAAATCGTCCAACGCTCAAAGCCGTGGACGGTAAATACAACACAGCGAAAACAGACAGTAGAGGGCCCAAACGTAACACGGCGCTCCCAAATTCTCGAAATACGAAGGACGGAAACACTTTCGCTATTTCGGCGAGAAGATACTAACACAATAGTTATAAGTATAGTCACCAAATTGAGAAACAAAAATAAGCAGGATGTCCCCTCCAAAATAGACCAAGCAAAAATGAAACATAAAAAAATCTTTACACACATAATGAAAACGGTTTGACAAAGTTACGACAGTAAAATCCTCATACCAGAAAAATTTCATGAGGGATAATTCATACAATATAGAGTATTCTAGCTGAGAAAGAAGAATGTGAGTTAGGGAAAGCAAAACATATCAGACACATAGCACAATGGAAGTTGATCTGCATCTATCAAGGATATATATATATATATATATATATATATATATATATATATATATATATATATATATATATATATATATATATTCCAATAAGTTTATTGGGCTCCGTCCGATAGGTTGGGCGGGCAAATTCTGAACCGCGTCCCCGGCAGTGTACCACGGCTGTTGCTGTGATTTCTGATCTATCGTGTGGTGTGGTCCACGAACTTCTACTATTTCCACTTGATCGTTATCCGGTCCATGTTCTCCATAATTTGAGTTTTACTGTCTGCGTTCGTTGTTATGCCTGTTCTTATCGTCATTTCCGAGACTGTTGCGGCTCTCATTAAACTGGCGCCAGTCGTTTCCACAGCCGCTGCCACCGTTATTACGTCCGATATTTTCACGTGTTTTAAAACTTCTATTGTTTTGTGGTGGGTACGAGTTACTTGATTGCAATTCGTCTCGATTTTTACTGTGGTACCTCGTAGGCGAAATGTAATTTTCTCAGTATGCTTTTAAAAGCTTCCGTATCGTTACCACAATGCCAACCGCGACTTGTTGTTAACGACGTGGCAGTTTCATGAAGCAAAAATGGATAGTTTCCAGTGCATTACACGTTTATCTAGAAACCGATTTTTTAAAATAAGAATTCAAATGATTTCAAAGGGATTCTGAAACCAGATGATTCCAAATCCTGACACAGCATGATTTCCTGTTTCGTCCAGTCCTGCATCTCTAATAGGTGCTCAAAAATACCTTCCTTAATTCTTTGTAGGTACGGTAAGAATATTCTATGCCCTTCATCTTTGCCGGCCGGTGTGGCCGTGCGGTTCTATTCGCTTCAGTCTGGAACCGCGTGACCGCTACGGTCGCAGGTTCGAATCCTGCCTCGGGCACAGATGTGTGTGATGTCCTTAGGTTAGTTAGGTTTAAGTAGTTCTAAGTTCTCGGGGACTGATGACCACAGATGTTAAGTCCCATAGTGCTCAGAGCCATTTGAACCTTTCTGAACCCTTCATCTTTTTCCGCTGCCGAACCTTCGATGCGCCCAACAAATACATTCAAGGTTATACCCTAGTGGTTAATGTGGAGGCAATGGCCAGTCAAATTTGGCGATGAAACTTTTGAAATGTAAAGAACTGCCTGAATCTTCATATTATGAAAGTTATGAACGTAAAGGAAGTGCTTGTGATCAAAGGAAGGCGTAGGTCCCACTCCACGCCCCCCTCTATACTCAAAATTCCTCTCTTCTTCTCTTCTCACCAGATCTGCGCTGCACCGTATTCCAGTGCTGCCTGCGCAGCTAACTTCCCGTTCAATCGAAGTTCCTGTACGACGCATAGCTGCAACAATTGTCTTTCACTTCTGCTTCAGTGCTTCAGCTAATGTGCTCTGCATGTCGGGAGCAAGCAGTTCGCCCAGTACTCCCTCACCGGTCCTGCTGGCAATCGCTTTAGAAGCAGGCACAGTGCCGATCCTCGATACAGGTGATGCAACTTATATCTTGTTAACTGAAGCCTCTGGCCCATGTCTGCGGTTATAGTGCGCGTTGCCACAAACTCTTCATACAATGACGGCTACGTGACTCTGCATTCCCGTTACGTCATGGAGCATGTGCTTTTGTTGCACGCTTATGTCTTCCTGAACGTCAGCTATGTGTTTCAAGACTGTTCTGTCTTGTTCCAGAGCTACTATCCTTTGTGAATTCTTCGCTATTTTCTGTTCGGTTTTCCTAACAATCTGTCGGCCCTGTACTTCCAGTATGTCCAGTACCTTTTTGCCTTTGCCACTGTGCTTTGAACGACTTTGACGTGTTTTTCCGTTATGGAAAGAAGCTATTGTGCCTGTACCGCATATAATCTTACCACACGAGCGTCTTTCTTCGCTTCTATGGCGATAGTTTTCGATTCGGCCGCTACGCCTTTCACTTCGTTCAAATCATCAGTCACCTTATTTATAATCTTTCGAACTGCCATTGGAAGTTTTTCCATTTGTTTCCTCTCCATCTCCTTTCCCAATGCGTTTCCCATTCTTTTCTCGAGCCTAATCTAAGGCGCAAAACATTTTTAAAAACATCTATTTTTGGGACTGAGGTCCCGGTTGCGTTTAGGTGACGACCCTCGCTCATTACGAACAGGAGATGGTGAGACTGATTCATCTCCTACACCACGTGAAAATATTTTGTGTGTACAACCGCGTTAACTTGCCTATGAAAAATGACATAGTAGTGAAAAACATTATCTACAGAACAGACCTGCGCATTTCTGTGTGGAACTGTTTCACTGGGGCTGTTTCCACAACTGCTGTGTCACTCCGGACAGACATTAATCTCGTCCTGCAATGTATCAAGTCTGCTTTCCCTCTGTGATTCCATCTTTTCCACGAGATTGTGGACGCGCCTATCACGGTTAACTTTTGCCCTGCTCCTCGTTAACATAAAGAAACGATACACGCCAAGTACGTGAGGAAATCATAACCCTTGGAGTCTATCACGAATGCACACGCACACAAAACAATATCAGCACAACCCTCCAAAATACACACAGTGCTGTAGTCAACGCAGTTGTGGCAATCACAGAGTGCTGCAGAAATCAAAAACCACATACTGGTAGAATAAGGTGAAATAAATCACAGTGTTAGCATATCTGCGCCAGCGGTACACACCAATTAATCTAAATTTTGCTATGTCTCATTTAATTGAAATCGGAGCCTGTCTATAATAAGAAAGGCTGGAAAATGATTCATGGCAGTTCTCACATTATGGACACTGACTTTTGCACCAAAAATGAATACACTGTAAACTGTATCACTGTGGGACAGACAATACCAGTTCACAGTCCAAATAAGTGTTCATAACATATTAGTTTTGGACACAATGCTTTGTGACTGCATTACAAACGAACCGACAATTCGTGATACTTCTCAAGGGATGCCAAAAGTTAAAGAGGTCGTTTGGTCAAATATTAGGTGCCGGCCGGTGTGGCCAGGCGGTTCTAGGCGCTTCAGTGTGGAACCGCCTGACCGCTACGGTCGCAGGTTCGAATCCTGCCTCGGGCATGGATGATGTGATGTCCTTAGGTTGGTTAGGTTTAAGTAGTTCTAAGTTCTAGGGGACTGATGACCTCAGATGTTAAGCCCCATAGTGCTCAGAGCCATTTGAACCATTTGAAATATTAGGTTACAGCAGCAGCTAAAAGATCGACGTTTTCGATTATTTCTGCAAAGGAAGGTGCCATCTTGCCAACAACTCCTCTGGTGGAAAGTGCAGTGCAGTGTCGCAAATGAGCAAGGTTGCCAGGCAAACAGAAAAAAGTCCAAAATAACTGCATAGGGAATATTTTAGAATTAATACGCCAACCATGTGTGTAACGAATTTACATTTCTTTTCCTTAAATGGTAAAATTCACATAAAATACTTATTGAAAATGAGTAATAAACTAGACTGACGAAAATATATATTAAGTTGGCAAGTCAGGGAAAAAAAACAGGAACATCTAACCTTACCCACCAAAAATTTCAAATGGATAAAGCGAAAAATAAATGTAACTGGTAAGACACAAGGTTAAACTCTATCTGAAAGATACGAGACGTCGCAGTAAAACGACCATTCTGATTAAACGAAATCCTACAGAAAACCTGCAGCAAGTTAGTACTCCAGAGCTCCTAAGCGCAAAAACCCCAAGTCATCTCACCAAAAACTGTAGTCTGGAGCTGGCAGGCAACAGAAGCTCAGCTGCGTCGAGTCACTGCGTGAGCGCCGGGAGATGAAACCGCACCGGCAGGCTCGGCTGCCACACAGCAAGGAGACAATCGGCGGTTCCTGCAGGTGGAACCCCTCACTACGGCTGTCACTGTCTGAATGAAACTGCTCGGCATGGCGGTCACACCTCGAATGTCCTGCTGCCTCAAAATACATCTGTGTTCGCGCCACAACCAAAAAACTGTCCAATGCTCAAAGAGCGCGCTAAGGCGACACCAATGGGAAAATTTCTTTTTAAGACCTAAACTCCTAGCATCATGTCTCTAGTACACTATAGCTAATAGCATCTTTGTGCGCTGTAACTGCAGCAAAAAGTGCTCAGTGACGCTGACATTACAAGGTGTTCGTCCACTCGAAAATTACACTCCACCAAAAATAGCGCGAAACCTCACCCGATAAAAATAGTGTAAAAAGATGAGTACTAGGCGTCTACACTCGACGCCTCAGACTCATGGGACGGTACGCATCGAAAACTTCCTTAGCCACAACCACAGCTGTTCAGCTGCTGAGTTCCAGGTAATAGTTCGTGACCAGACCATCCGCTAGAAATCAGCCAGCCTCTATGGAGTCCGCTAGGCACCAACCCTGACGAGTCCGTGCCTCGACTATTGTCCACAGTCGCGCAAGAGTCCAGAGTTCTTCGAAAGCCGTCTGCGCCTCCTCCCCCTCCGGGTTTCACAACATGAACGCAGCCCGCAAACACCTACAGTGTGAGACCCCGGCCGCCGCCTCCCATCGTGGCTGAAAGCCACTTCTAGACTCAGAATGAAGGCTCCAATTTCAGATCCATGGAATGTCTCAAAATAATGTTAACATAGTGAGACCACTGTTGGTTTAAATCACAGTAATAACCGATTGACAGTTACTGTTACCAAGGTACAAAACACTAAATGAGACAAAAATAATATCAAACTCTCAATAAAATTAATCTGAGTGAAAGGAGGACCGTTAAATATTACAGAACCGTTTCAGACATGTGAAATGATAATTATCGAAGAAAACATTAACGTAAGGCATCAAATATATTTATACGCAATCCCTGAAATATTGTATATTGTTTTATGGTAAAACTAGTATCTTAAAATTTCGTAGCACCTTAAAAATCCCGCGCTCGTGGCACTAGCCCCGTTGGTCCCTCCCGCGGTATAACAATGACAGTTAAAATCTTATGTATTGATTTTTATCTGTAGCTAACAAAACGACGTGCTACCATACAACAGGGAACAGCAGTCCCACTATATCAAGAGCCGACTGTTTACGTGTGGCATTACCCGCTGCTTGGCACGCAGTGGCGTCGTGTGAAGGCCTCTCCTGGAAGCGATGCTACACAGCGGTGGCCCTGTTGCACTTCTGCGCCACTGCTGGCTGTTGCCCGCCACTGAGCGCCACACAAGTGCAGTGGCGCTGGACACCAGAATGCGCCCATTTAAAACAATGCTCTGCCAGAGGAAGCGCCACTCAGGAGCGCTCCTCATATGTCAGTTGTTCCGTATGAGGTTGCCGTAGTCAACAGCTCACCGTGGAACAGTGATGTGATTCTACAATCTGCATGCAGTATTCGTCAGTTCATCATATAAAAAGAAGTATTAGTACCAAAATACAATGTCGAAAGAGTAAATTTTAGTTCCTTCTTTTCTAGTACAAGACGTCATACTGCAGAAGGAGTACATGCGTGTGAATCTATTAAAAGAAATGGTAGTGATTGTGATGGTGAATTGTTTATTGAATCGTCATTTAACCTCCGTCGGTCTTGAAACGAAAAATGTGCTGCTTCCCATCCATCCTTATGTCGTCATCCAGAACGAAGTGTTGAATGTGAGGTTAAGTACCAGCAAAAATGGAAGTGTAGATGTAATAGATCGTACTTTTAGCGTGATCGTGGTAGAGCCTTTTGCAAATTATGTGGAATGCATTTAATAAATGATACCGTAGCTCCACAAAAAAAAGAGGAAGTGTTCATTTCTGTATCTTTCTCTGAATTTGGAAGGGCTACTGGAAGCAGAGGAAAACGTGAAAAGCACGAGAAAGCAGAAAAGCATACAAGTGCGATTACACTTGAAAAATGTAAATTAAAGGAATTAAATGCGCCAGTTCATACACAGATAATTAAAGAAAACGAAAATGGAGAAAGTGTTAGATCGCCAACCAGTGTCTTCTTTAATTCGAAGTTTTAAAACTTGTATGTATAACAGCATATGAGGGAGTGCAATATTTAAAATTGCTTCGGACGCTCAGATCCCACCGGACACCACTGCCGGATGTTGGAGGCAGACGTTCTTCGTGGATGAGGAAGATTGGTGAGCGTCACAATCCTTTCTTCTAGTTTATGAACGGTCTCTGGATGTGTTATGTAACGCACATGTACTCAAAGTATCTTCACGTCTGTATCTGATTCGACCGCAAACAAAACTATGTAACACACAGCACATTTTTACGATATCTTCAGCAAATGGTGCAGATAATTGTGAAAGCCGATCAAAAATTGTGCAATCTTTAGCACGAATGCCTAAATTACATTCAGTATATCTTCTAGATCTACAGAGACTGTAATTGAAAACTCTTTGAAAAGAAATTGTCTCCGTATTAACCCAGTGAGAAAGATGATGTACCGAAATGTTGATCACAATGGTTACAAGAGGAAAGAAATAATAGCCTGCTTTGAGAAAATTTGTCTATTAACTTCTGAAGCATCATTACTTTCTCGGACAATGATCAATCTGGCATTTTCTATTTGCTCCAACGTCAATCAACAAGAGCCTGTGGTGGGAGCTTCCTTAGTATGGAAGAAATCCACCACACAACAACACGAAACCTCCATTTCGTAATATAATACTATAAGGCGACATTAATCTTGAAAAGTGGGTTAAATTGTAAAGTGAAGGTTTCACATAGGTAAACACATGTACAGAGTCGTTGCATTGTTAAGATACTAGACAAACATGATGAAACAATATTCCATGATGCATAGTTTTTTTAATGGCAGACGATTGTAAAAGTGTTTCTAACCAAATGAACGGCCGGCCGCTGTGGCCAAGCGGTTCTAGGCTCTTCAGTCAGGAGCCACGCTGCTGCTACGGTCGCAGGTTCGAATCCTGCCTCGGGCATGTATGTGTGTGATGTCCTTAGGTTAGTTAGGTTTAACTAGTTCTATGTCTAGGGGACTGATGACCTAAGATGTTAAGTCCCATAGTGGTTAGAGCCAATTCCTAGTTCGTTATGTTACGCGCCTTCGTCTTCTGATGCAACGGAAGGGCTTTATGTTTGATTGAGCTGCAGACTCTTGTAGCTGGATCTGTATTTACAGCAATTGGTAGTGAACTAAAGAAACAGAAACTTTCTTACGGCAAATTAGCAACATGCTGTTTCGGTGGTGCTGCTAACTTTAGTGGTTCTCTTACTGAGTCCCGCTCTCGGTTATCAGCGAGAAGGGAGCAAGTGTTAACCGCACCCTCACTGCAGACCACACATTTTCTGAACTGTTGCCATGAACTGTAGGAATAAACACCCTATAATAAAACGCTTGTTACGTATTGTTAAAAATTTTATAAACTTTTTCATGCTCTTCCTAAACGAGAAAATTCATTAGATGAAATTCAGTGTGCTGTAGAAGAGGCTGTATTAAAAATACCCGAAGCTGATGAGATCGACTGGTTGAGTACCTGTCGCGAAGTTCACGCTATCCATTCGTGCACGACAGTGCATGGTACCAGTATCTTCCAGGAAGCCGCGCATAACAATGCGATTTTTAGGGGAGTCATATCTCGGATGCTGTTCGTCACAGATATAGAAGATCAAGTATTTTGCACAACACTTCAACTACAGACCATTTGTGTATCTATAGGGAGAAGGAGCTTTCTATAGTTATACTGCAGAACAGTGTCAAAATTTAAACGTTACACACTTCCTCCAGCCGAGGCAAATTCAGCAAATCGGTTGGATCTTTTGCATTAAGTGTGATGTAATGTGGGCTTCAGACGTCTTGTGAAAGTACCATTCGTTAATGGATGGTTGCTGAGCAGACAGCAACACCAGTATTGGAAGTTTTTTGCACTTTGCTTCGCAATTTCCTAAGTAACTAACCACAACAAAAGGCCAAAAATTTTAATTTTATATTCTTCAGAAATTTATCTAGGAATGCCACTTTCTGATTTTTAAAAAAGCTTTATCCGTTATCAAGATACATCCAAATAACCCTAATTTTTGGGCATCTGAATTAACAGTTGTGTGGATGATCACTTCTATAATCTCTATTCACGACAAACAGTGGAAATTTTTGCCATATAGTCTTGAAATGGAGTTCTCCGAAAACTTTGAAACTTATTTCGATTTCATTACCTGTTAGTGAAATGGTTCGAATTTACCGTACTTATGCATATAACATATGGACGTAATATTCAATCTGGGGTGCAACTGTAGTATTAACTGACGTAGTGAACACGTGGCAAGGGTTCTCTGGTTACTACAAAGATGCTGAAGTCAGTAAACTGTATTTCTAGGCAGTATTTTTTCACCAATAAAGCTATATGACGCGCCGTCTCTGTATAAACTGTCTTCATCTGGAAACTATTCGATAGTCTCACCTGGCGGCGTAAGCACCTTACACAGAATTATTTTGTAATACTAAATCCTACATACTTGCAAATCAAAAACCGTAATTTTGTTGTACTTCAGGTGTTGAGTACAATGTTATGCATTGTTATATAAAGTTGTGTAAAGTGAACTTGCGGTGGATGGGAGTCCTGCGCTCCCATTAAACTACAGGAACCATCTATTATGTGGTGTGGCCATGTTACACCGTACATTTGTAGCATCGCTTTAAAACATTTTGATTTTATTCCTGAAGTGACAGTTTCAATTTTTTTATTTTATTTTAACGCAGAGCTCAGTATTTGTGTTTGGACGAAACGAACGGCGATTCGCATTTGCATTTAGTGTTAATCTAGTATTATGTGTACTTATTTGTTGTTTATAGCTGTTAGCGTAAATAAATGTATAGAAATAAAATATCAAAATTTTTCTTATCTATAGAATTGTTTTTATAAAAGATGCACATCCTGCTATTGCAGGGAAAACAAGGGAATCAGCGGAAAAATTCTCCAGTCACAGCATAAACACGCTGAGTATGTTCCTCTGTAAAAGACTGTGGCAGAAGGTTGGGAGACCAGTTGTATCGCCCTCATTTCGCCTTTCTCGTCAAAACTTTTGGCATGCGAACATATTCGCGCTGTTTTGTGGTGAAAAATAGTAGCAAATAAACTGAGACGGTAAGTCTAGGGGAGAGAAGGGGAGACAGTGATGAGCAGTGAGAGGCAGTGCAGTAAAAGGGAATATCCACACATTAAGGTTTCCCTGTCTAGGGCCTGAAACCCTGAACAAACCCTCACCGAGAACATGTGTGGAGAGGAGACATTGGTGGTTGAAGAGAAAGGCAGCAAACTTTAAGCGAGAAACAGAGAGACAGCAGCAATGAGAGAGATAAAGAATGGTACAAAGACAATGGCAACGAAGCAAAGAGACAGTGAAAGTGACAGAGAAGCTGACAATGGCAAAGAAGAGCGAGAGGAAGTGTTGAAGACACTCATAGTTGGAGAGACAGATAGGGCTAAGTGGCAGTGGGAGAAAAAAAACGAGAAAGTGGGAAAAAGAGATACATAGACTGTGCCAAAGACAGAGAGATGTTGACAATGATGGCTTAGCTACAAAGAGAGACTGGGTAAAAGATTTTCGCTTGTCAAATCTTTAAGGACTGAGGCAGCTGATTCCCCATTTTTCTGTCAGAGTCTTTTAAAGAGGAACATATTCGCCTCTTTCATGCTCTTTTCCGCTGGTATTCCTACGCTCTAAGTCCATTATGATCCCCTTTAAAGCCGCCCGTTGTGGGCGAGCGGTTCTAGGCGCTTCAGTCCGGAACCGTGCTGCTGCTGCAGTCGCAGGTTCGAATCCTGCCTCGGGCATGAATGTGTGTGATGTCCTTAGGTTGATTAGGTTTAAGTAGTTCTAAGTCTAGGGGACTGATGACCTCAGATGTTAAGTCCCATAGAGCTTAGAGCCATTTTTTTTTATCCCATGTAAACATACACACAAGGACGGTGCGGATTTAGCAGGTTTGGCAGAAGGAATCTTGTTAGAAATGATAACTTGCAATTTGATTGTACATTTAGTTATTTTGGACGATACATTAAATGCCCTCTCAAACTTGAGTACAGTTTGGGAAAAACAGTCCCTCAAAATTCCACAAATAGCTGTATTTATTTCTAGGCCTATAGAACATTAATGAGTTTGTGAAGTGGCTCAATGAAAAGGCTGTGGAAGTGATAGAACTTAATGCACAGTCTGAAAGTTTTTAAACACATCCTGAATTTAGAGATTATGGTTGCAAGGAACTGTGCTTGATATTCTGCGTTCTTTTAAGTCTCTTGCTCGTAATGAATCAGAAGATTGGTCTTCTGATGTAGCTTCTTCTATCGTAAGTGCCGACATCGGCAATGAAGCACTGAGGGCACTCAATGAACGTATGCCGTGCATTCCCATTTCCACTACTAGTCTAGAAAGGTCATTCATCACAGTGTATAAGGTGATATCAAAATTAAGAAATTGGATGAGTCAGGATATGCTTCAAGCTTGTGGGAAGGTGTCAAGAGAAGGGACGAGGAACCCACAGAAACTTTAATTGATAATATAGTCAACGGATACGCTCTAAAAGAAGCCTGTTTGCTTTAAATGTAAATTATTGCATCCAACGATGTTGTTTTGTTGGTTCTCATGATTAAATTCTCTAAGACAATTAACAAAAGCTACACCTACTTAAAACTTATACAGAATTTTTTAATCAGAGATTAAGGGAGGCTTTTAAACTTTAGTACCATTGAATTTTTTGAGTATGGTGCGACTAAAATTTAAGCCTATAACATCTCCACCCCAACCCTATCAAGCCTAATATCCCCCTCCTCTCCCCCTCCCCCTCCCTCTCCCGGAGGAAATCGGCTGTGTTCATCCCTGGCGGCCAGACACAGATGTATCAGCACTTCAGGAAATCCAGAATGTGAAATGCATATTGACTAATAACAAGCGTAGACATTCCACGGAGGCATTAGTCATGGAATCTCAGAACTATTACGTTATTGACGCCCACAGGCGTCCACAAGAGGTGGTTATGGGCCTCTACTTGAAAACTAGGTACAACCTATTTCATTCAATACAGAATTTTATCGAATTTCTGGTACTAATTTTCTGCGACTTAACAAAAATGCAGATTTAACATTGCCGACCACGACGGCAAAAACTGCAGCTTTATCAACAACTGTATTCGAAGCACGTTCAGAAAGTAAGTGTACTGTGACCATAACGTGCTGAGGTTTCTTGTTCCTTGAGAGTTATCAACACTGAGTGGAAAGGGAGATTCCCTAACTAGAGCGAGCATCGTATCGCAGCAACAACGTAGTATATAAACTCATGTTGTAGTGACCAGTTGTTTGAATGATATCGGTTAAGAAACCTGGCCAAGTACGAGCCACGTGGTTTGATCCGCTTCCCTCATGCAGAAGTAACGACACCTACCGAAACTTTTTTGCGGATTGAAATGGTCTACAGTGAACGTGTAATGAACAGAACGAGTGTATTTAAATGGTCTATTGATTTAAATGGAGGCAGAACAAATGTTCACGATGAACAGAGGAGTGTGAGACCTTCCACTCTGAGTGGTGAGTTGGTGCAAAAAATTGAGGAAGCTGTTTGCGAAGACCACAGATTGACAGTGGCTGAAACTTCTGTGGTGTTCCCACAGCTCCAGAACTCTCTCATACAAGCCAGTCGCAGAAACAGTGGAACACCGGAAACTGTGGACAACATGGATTCAAAAACAGCTGACAGAGCATTACAAGAAAAACAGGGTGAATAGTGGTCACGAGTTTCTTGAGCGACTTGAACTGGATGGTGATGATCTTCTGAGTTCTGTTGTGACAGGAGGTGAAATGTGGGTGGCTCATTACACTCCTGAGACAAAAATAAAGCCTTCATAGTGGCACCACAATTCTTCATCTGCCAAAAAACTGAAAAGCACCATTTCAAGCAAACAAATGATGTCCTCAATGTCTGCGGACTGGAAAGGCACCATTTTGGTGGAATTTCTGTCTTGGGGAGACCATCAACGCACAACGATATTGCGAGACCTTAAAAGACTCAGAAGTAGCATTCAAAACAAACGAGGGGGAGGGAATGGTGACGAGAGGAGTGTACCTGCCGCTGCACGACGACGTACGTCACGACACAGCCTCAGCCACCATGACGCTCTCGAACTCGTTTGGTTGGGATGTTTCGTATCGTCCCCATATTCTGGTGTCTTGACGCCTTCATCTCTATGGAGGCACACATAAGTGGAATAAAATTTTCTACTGATTAGCAGGTGCGGGAAGAGGTTCTGGAGCGGGGAAAGGAGGTGCAGGGAGAGTTCTTCAAACAGGGCACGAAGAAGCCTGTGCCGCAGCTCACTCGCTACATGCACCAAACGACATGGCGAAAATAGTCAACAAGTGTTTCAACAATAACCTACATTCTTTCAAATATACTCTTTCTAAAACATTAAAATCCTACTTTCTGAACATATCTCTTATATTGGTTTTTATTCGTTGTCACATATGTTCATGGGAAATTCCGATTCCACAATGCGGCTGCGGTTTCGCCGCTTTTCTGCAGTCATGATGGATGCGAACCCTTACAGAACAGTGCCGATATAATCTGACCAGTACGTTTCTGTTGCCTGCCCGTTCAGCCCTTTACCGTGCTGCAGAAACAAGCCGCTCCAATAGCCTGGCGCGAGGATCCTGTCCCCAGTTCGCAACATGTCATAAACATGCCAACAGGATATATGCCAGTCAGGAACCCCTTACTGCACACCGGAATCACAACAGTAATTTACCAAATGTTTGTGGGCAACGACAAGCCATGGTAGCCTGCAGATTCTACGTTCAGTTTTACGCGCCAGAGGCACATTGCTCTATAGTCGGAAGAAGACAGTCGGTGGATGTAGACAAATCTGCAAGAAAAACAATTAGCATATATGTGTTGGAAGAGGGGGAAAATGGTATTTAAAGGTCAGGGAAGTGTTCTCCAGGATTGGGACCTTCTCGAAGTTAATGAGTGCATTATAGCACCAACCCTAGTCGCAATTATACGAATTTTGCATTGCACTTTGCATGGCAACACAATAATGTCAAAAACTGGAGAGATGAGTCCTAAACTGTTAACAGCTGAGTCAATATGAGGATGGTTTGGGTGGTTTCGCAAATTCATCTGGTCGTATGTTGGCCTTAGGCTACATTTTAGCTAATGAACTTTAAAATGTATCTTTCAACATGTGTTTGTTCAACTTAGGCTGCCTCCACGTGGAGCCACTGAGAAGCGCTTCTGCTGGCAAAGCATTCGTTTAAATAGAACGTGCAGCGCCAGCACGCTTCTGTCTCGCTGAGTGACCAACTAACGCCCCGGTGGCGCAGAAGCGCCACTGGGCCACCGCTGGCGGAAAGCTTCTGCGAACAGCGGCCTTTACGTGACGGCACTATGCAGCGCCGCTGACCGGGCAAGCAGCAGGTAACACTACGTGTTAAGTGATGGCTCGTGACGTATTGTCATTGCCTGATACTGCTATCTGGTAGTACGGTTGTGTATGTCAAACTGTTGCCTAGAGGTTGTAATCTCCCCACGGAAAATTACCCTCTACCACGCAATAATTAATAATGGTCAATCAAATCATCCACATTTATTCACGTTTGAAAAGTATCTGATCGGATTTTCTAGTAATATATGCGCCGACAGCTCGTCGACGCCAAGGTATTTTTCTAGTACGTTTATTCTTTGGAATAACAGAGAGACATATATGTATTCTCCATGGTTATTATAGATGGATAACTAGGACAGCTTCGGAAGTATCTGTTGGAAGATTGTCGGGTTGCTAAAAGAGACATATTTGCTCTTCTTCTCGCTAAAGCGAGGTATTAACGTTTGTGCCACTAGCGGGTTATTTGAAGAGAGAGAAAAACTGTAAATGCAAATTAAGTAAAACTTGGAATCAACAGAAAACGGAACATGTAATGGAGATGGATTGAATATACAATTTTCCTCAGAAATAAGGTTTGTGACCATTTTATTCTAGAGTGAATGACGAATGAGTTCTCTGTCTGAATCATTGATGATTGTCTTGGCCCTGTAATTAGTGGGGAAGTTTCAGTTGTGACGAAGAGAGCCTGCAATCACCGAGATTTTTTAAAATCGTCCAAAAAGGCTTCGTCCACATCTGATATTCTAAATCTGTCGTAAAATGAACGAATTGTTCAGACGATAGATTTTCCCAACTGAATGCAGCGCTTAACAAGAATAATAGATATAAAGATCTTTTACAGCAAGCCAGCCGCTGAATATTAAGACGAAGGGCTCCACCAGAGATTCTATTGGGCTGAGTTCACGTAATGAAATATTATATTTAAAACTGTATATAGATAAAGGACAGGGAGAGAGAGAGAACGAATGAAATTAGAGAAAATACGCAGAATCCTCCAGTAGTATAATTGTTTGCCTGTCTTATCACGGATCATCCTAAAGATAAAACAGGAGGCCCTTACTTTACTGTACAGGTTTATGTGTGAGAGACATTACACCAAGTTAGCGGTAAGCTGCATTCACATACTTTCATCATTTACAGTATAATCCATTATAATGGCCAATCCGTGACAGGACACGTTTTTGGACGTTGCTAAAATAATTTTGTTCTCTGTTTCATGTGAACTACGACGAGCCAACTTAACTGACGCTTGGAAAAGAGAAGAAATACTCGCAGTCAAATTAAGTGGATCTACAAATAAGAACATAAAACAACATGCTAGGAGAAAAGGCCAAATCTATAATTTTATTATTAAAGCTTGCTAGTATAGATGAATTATACGCTTTTCTATTTAGTATTATTGGATATTTGAAGATTAATTAATTGTGTTCATGCTAGATGTAGTTTGATTGACCGGCCCCAGTTGCATTTATCTATATAAGTACAGTAAGAAACTAGCCACAGAAGTACTCTCGTGGGAACGGAGTTACATATAGTGACAGTAGAAGGGAGATATATATATATATATATATATATATATATATATATATATATATTGACGGTAGAACATTTATATGGTTTTAACTAGGGCAATGTTTAAGATGAGTCAAGCAGAGCAGAGCAGCACGCAACAGCCTTCAGCTGTTAGCACTGATAATAATGATGTAGTAAGAAGTGTTGTAAAACCGATTGCTACAGATAGCGCAGGAGAACGCCCAGTAGACACGGCTGGTGATGAAACGGCAAGTACGCAACATGGGTTAGATCCATTGGTCATTATCATGAGACAGATGCAGATGATAACCGAGAGCATGAATAATATGAATATAAAATTAGCCTCAGTTACTGAAGGGCAGGAAAATCTGAAAACCGACACTGACGCGAAATTAGCCTCAGTTACTGAAGGGCAAAATGATTTGAACGCGAAATTAGCCTCAGTTACGGAAGGACAGGAAAATTTGAAAACTGAGATTAAGCAGCAGTTACAAGACAGTTTTTCCGAATTAGAGCAGCGGATAGAGGCGAAGACCAAGGAACTTAAAGATCAGGCCGAAGAGACGGAACGAAAATTAACTGCACAAATAGAATTGGTGAAAGCTCAATGTGAGGAATCTACTCACCGCGTACGTGTAGAAACGAAGGAGTATGTGGCTATTAAGATAGATACCGTACGGGAACAGGTGGAAATGGTTCCGCAATTAGTACAAAAGCAAGATGCCATGTCATGTGCAATTGCGCAACTTCCTGAATTGGCATGTACGCAGACTACCCTAAAAGAAAGTGCTGAACATCTGACAGAGCGTCAAGATGTTATAGACCACCAAATTAATGTATTAACGGGTAAATTATCCGAAATCACATTAGAAAATAAAAGGCTAATGTGTGAAAACGTTGAACAAAATGTTAAGGCAGCATTCCAGAGTTTATCTGGCTAACAGGAAGAGAATTTGTTTGTGAAAGGACTTAAGGAAGTGCGACAGCAGTTAGGTGCTGATTTCGAGCATTGGAAACAAACGATAGAAGAGTCGATGCGCGTTTCACAACAAGGCTCAGAGCAAATGAATATAGGCCAGCAGCAGAAGTTGGCAGCGACTATAGAGCCAGTTACTGCACATTCGCATACGATACCGACTCGTGTAAGTAACTCAAACATTAAATTGCCACGAGCTAGTTGTTCGCGTGAATTTTTATCTCACGGAGATTACGAAAGCCTTTGCCATGCCGAAGAAAAAATGATAAAGCATCGGCAATTCCAGATTTTTAACACTGACAAAAGGGGGGTCCATCCAATTGTTTTTATTCGAAGTTTCAGAGGAGTGCTACCCAGAAATTGGTCGGAGTGGCAGAAGATCAGTTTCGTTACAGGATATATACAAGGTTCGGGGGCGATTTGGGCCTCGGATATGACTTCTGTTTGCTCGACATATGACGATTTTGAGAAGGCGTTTTTAGCAAAGTTCTGGTCAGATGGGGTACAGGAACGCCTAAGGCAGGAGGTGCTCTACCCAGAGCCTTTTTCCTTTTCAAAAGGAAGCCTTAGGAAGTATTTTGAAAAATATATAAATAAAACTAGATACTGGGACAGACCTATGCCCTTGCCAGACATAATAAACATACTTAAGGCAAGACTACCAATTAGCATCCGGAATCAATTGATTTACGGCAATGATAAAGACTTGGAGTCGTTCCTCACGACGTTAGACCATATAGATATTATTGAAGAGAACAACCAGAAAGCCCGGAATAACAGATTCCAATATAGGGAGATAGAACCTCCGCCAAATGGTAGGCAAGGGAATGGACAGAGATCGTTAAATAGCGGAGAAACCCCTCAAAATCTAAATAGCAATACCGGCAATAGTCTTGCGAGGGGCTATCCAAGGAACAACAGGAATGGGAAAAGATACAATCCCGTGTGGGGGAACGAAAGGAATTTCAGACCTCAAGCCTGGAACAATAACAGTAATAGAAAGTGGAATCAACCGGGGGGAATGAACTCAAATAACCAACATCAGTGGGGACGGACATCTGCGAATCAACCGGTAATTACCGAAGTGACGGACGATGTCAACCAGCAGGCAAATCAAAATCCAACAAACTTGTAAGGACCCACTCGTGCCCCGGAGGAGCGGTCAACAATTGGTTGAGGGGCAACAGGATATGTGTACCCATGCTAACGTATAATGATGGACGATTACTGGCAGATGAATTGACCGAGGACATAGAATACCCAAGATGAGGATAAGGAACAGGTGGCAGTAGCCGAAGTGCAAGTCATTTTGGAGACTGTACCTATAGTGGCGGTTTTAGACACAGCTGCAACCACAAATGTTATTTCGGAGGCTATATTCAACAAGATCAGAAATATAAGACGAGTACCAATTTTTCCAGTTCAAAATTGCAGAATAATAGGCGCCGTTGGGGCTAGATCGGCTAATGTAAAAGTGCAGTCACTACTTAGTGTAGAAGTCGGAAATGTAGCAATATTAAGCACATTCCTTGTTGTGAAAAATTTGGTGGTAGATTGCATTATCGGAGTCGACAGCCTACGTCAATACGGATGCAGAATAGATTTTAAAACAGGAAAAATTTGGTTAAATGTAAATAAACAAGAAATTGAGTTGGAGTTGTTGAAAAAAGAAAGCCTTACGAGAAAATATAATTGTGAGATCAGTGTGCAACTAATCAGGACGGCACAAAATTCTAAACAGCATGTAATTAGTGAGTTCCAAGTCAAAGAAGATTTCGGTCAATTAGTGTATGAGAAGTTAAATGAATCCGACTGCATTACTGAAGATCAGAAGAAGCAGCTCAAAGAATTATTATTAGCGTATAAAAACGTGTTTGATGAAAGGCCAGGAGTTATTAAGGGATACATATGCCATCTCTACGTTAAGCCGCACGAAACGTATTGTAGAACTTTCTATCCTGTTCCCTGGAGGTTAAAGGCTCAAGTTCAAAAAGAAATAGATCGCATGTTGAAATGGGGTTTGATCGAACCCTCTACAAGCCCATACTGCTCCCCATTGTTGGTCGTGCCAAAAGCAAATGGGACTGGTACTCGACGCCAGAGAAATAAATAAAATTATAATTCCAGTGAGAACACATCCGGAAAACATAGACGAACTTATACAACGGTTCCAGGATGTCCAATATTTGACAAGCATTGATTTGCGGAGTTCTTATTGGCAAGTCAAGCTGGATGAGTCATCAAGGAAATATACGGCTTTCATTTATTCCGGAAGAAGCTACCAATTTACTGTAGTTCCTTTCGGACTCAACATTAGTGCTGGAATCTTTATAGCAGCTCTAGATTATGCACTAGGCCCAGAACTAAGAACCAGGATAACAGTGTTTGTTGATGATTTGCTTATTGCATCGAAGACTTGGGAGGAGCATATTACCTTACTGAGCCGGGTGTTGGACGTGTTCAAAACCATGGGAATAACTGCTAACCTACAGAAATCCCATTTTGCAGTAAACAGAATCAAGTTCCTGGGGCATATAATTGACGCAAAGGGAATTTTACCAACCAAGGAGAAGGTAATTGCGATTAGTAAGTTTCCAACACCCAGAAATAGGAGGAAAATAAAAGGGTTATTTTCCCATAACGACTTGAAAAAATTTAATGAAGATTAGAAGATAGGGAGGAATGGTGTTGCGAGTGACAGAGATGAACGCTCGTAAAAAACATAACAATAAACTGTGTGTGTAGTGTTAGAAAACTTTAAATTGAAATAGTTAATCAGTGACATAGATTATAGAAATAGTGACTAACAATTACTATCGAGTGCTACAAAGAAGATAGTGTAGATAGGCTTCACCTGTGGTTTGGGTGAACATGGAACTTTAGCATTGCTAGTGTCATCAAGATTTATAAAGGATCTAACTGACCTTCAAGAAGAATGAAATGTTTCCCGCAAATGACGCTGAATAATCAAAAGAGGTTCCGAGTGAATGTTCATATATAGTTTCAAGTGCATGCTTAGATGTGTAAACGTGTGAAGGGATGTGTTGTGGCAGTGAATCGTGAGTGACGGTTAACGCCGCAAATATAGTTTCCCGCGCAAAACAGTTGACGTCAGCGCGAGAGTTAGAATCGATATAGACGACACAGATATGCTTTGTAAGAGACTCGCATCAAACGCGAGGGTAAACTGATTCATGGTGAACTTCAAAAAGAAAAGGTGTTATAATTAGAAGTTAAGAGTTTTTAATTTATTAATGAATGATTAAAGAAAGTAATATTCATAGAATTAGTAGTTAATGGTTCGTGTTCGTTTGGGAATTTTGTTTGAAAAATCCATTTCCATATATGTGCGTGTGTGAACGCCGTATGAATCAGAGAATAAATGAAAGAAGTGAATCCGCATTCCTCAATGCTAATAACTTTTACATTACAACAATCAATTGGAGAAATATATGTATTAAGAATAAAAAGTTTTTGAGTATAGATAAATTATATGACTTTTCAAGGAAATGATGGATTATGTCTTTGTATAAAATGAACTACACTTTCCATTATTCGATGATTTGAATCCAAAATCTATTGTAAGTTGCATGAATCCTTTAAATTACGAAGAACAAATCAGTGATAGAAAATGTGTCAGAACTTTTGGACTTATAAGCACAAGTGGGGATGCAAAGTCAGAAAGAGTATTCAAACGAGAGTAAATATGATGATGCTTTTGGCAACATCATTAGTTAATGGCTAAATTCCTTGAAGTACGTCGTAACAAAAAGGATGCATGAAGCCATAAGGATTTTGCTTTCAAAAAGGAGAATCTTGGACGGTGCAACCTAACCAGTTCTCTTACAGGAAGAGTTTCTCTTTTGGTCATTGCTAATTCTTTTGGAATGAATGTTGCATGTGAATTCGAGTATCCCTGTCCCTTCTACTCTTCCCATTGTGGGCCGCGTAGAAGACCGACTACAAAGTGGGCCGCGTAGAAGACCGACTACAAATGTGGACGTCGGGGACATGCAAGACCCGGGGGAGCTTTAGCACCGCAAGATATTGTCCTAGGAACAAGACTGTAAAACGAAAATTCACGTTATTTATTGTAAAATGTTTTTTTTTTTTTGCTAGAGGGACAAATCACTCTTCTCCAAATCGTGATATAAATTGATCCCTGTCTTTCCTTTAGAGATTTATTTCAAAATTATATATTTCTTTCTTCTATAGGCTTTCCTATCTTCTATGTACCGTAGGCTGGGGGTCTAGGCTTAAGAGGTTTTCCAAGGTTTCCCTGCTTAAGAAAGTTCCCGAATGGGTAGACCCTGATAACAGTTTCATGAAAGATCATCTCCCTTGGTTGTGCACAGCAAACATAACACCTTGATGCACGTAAAAGCAATACAGCCGCGGTACCAGTCTCTTCATTTCTTCTGTTTTCAACATTTCTTTTCTTCGTCTGTCTTAAACATAATATTCTTTTTCAGTCGGAAGACTGACAATCATCACTTCCGGGTTATCCACACTAATAGATAGCTCGCGAAGTGTGTTCGGTAAATCAAAATTGAGCTCACAATCTTTGCTCGCTGCGAGGGGCATTGTAATCTCCCCACGGAAAATTACCCTCTACCACGCAATAATTAATAATGGTCAATCAAATCATCCACATTTATTCACTTTTGAAAAGTATCTGATCGGATCTTCTAGTAATATATGCGCCGACAGCTCGTCGACGCCAAGGTATTTTTCTAGTACGTTTATTCTTTGGAATAACAGAGAGACATATATGTATTCTCCATGGTTATTATAGACGGATAACTAGGACAGCTTCGGAAGTATCTGTTGGAAGATTGTCGGGTTGCTAAAAGAGACATATTTGCTCTTCTTCTCGCTAAAGCGAGCTATTAACGTTTGTGCCACTAGCGGGTTATTTGAAGAGAGAGAAAAACTGTAAATGCAAATTAAGTAAGACTTGGAATCAACAGAAAACGGAACATGTAATGGAGATGGATTGAATATACAATTTTCCTCAGAAATAAGGTTTGTGACCCTTTTATTCTAGAGTGAATGACGAATGAGTTCTCTGTCTGAATCATTGATGATTGTCTTGGCCCTGTAATTAGTGGGGAAGTTTCAGCTGTGACGAAGAGAGCCTGCAATCACCGAGATTTTTTAAAATCGTCCAAAAAGGCTTCGTCCACATCTGAAATTCTAAATCTGTCGTAAAATGAACGAATTGTTCAAACGATCGATTTTCCCAACTGAATGCAGCGCTTAACAAGAATAATAGATATAAAGATCTTTTACAGCAAGCCAGCAAGACGAAGGGCTCCACCAGAGATTCTATTGGGCTGAGTTCACGTAATGAAATATTATATTTAAAACTGTATATAGATAAAGGACAGAGAGAGAGAGAGAGAGAGAGAGAGAGAGAGAACGAATGAAATTAGAGAAAATACGCAGAATCCTCCAGTAGTATAATTGTTTGCCTGTCTTATCACGGATCAGCCTAAAGATAAAACAGGAGGCCCTTACTTTACTGTACAGGTTTATGTGTGAGAGACATTACACCAAGTTAGCGGCAAGCTGCATTCACTTACTTTCATCATTTACAGTATAATCCATTATAAGGTGAAAGTCAATACAGAAGCTGAGTAACATCTATCGATATGCAGCATTGGAGAGTGAGGGATATTCAGATAAAATGAATAAATTTAAGTGTTCAGCGAAAGTTGGAGGCTAATGTTCTTCAGAGAAGGAGACGGCTGCCGAGCGTTACATTTCTCCCCGTTTGTATTGGATCTGTTGATACGTCTTGTAACATACAAGCACTTAAAATGTCTTGAGATCTTCATCTGTCTCAATCACGAACAACACTGTGTAACACAAAACAAGTTTTTATAATATTTTCAACAAGTTCTGGAGATACGTTCCAAAGGTGATCAAAAATTTTGCACTCTTTAGCAAGAATGCTATATATACATTCAACGTATCTTCTAGTCCTACAGAGACTGTACCTCAAAACTCTTTCGAAAGATATTGTCTCCGTATGAAAGCAGTAAGAAAAATGACATACAGAAAACTTAATCACCAACAATCACAGGCCGCCCAGAGTTGCCGAGCGGTTCTAGGCGCTGCAGTCTAGAGCCACGCGACCGGGCATGGACGTGTGTGATGTCCTTAGGTTAGTTGGGTTTAAGTAGTTCTAAGTTCTAGGGGACTGATGACCACAGCAGTTAAGTCCCATAGTGCTCAGAGCCATTTGAACCATTTTGAACCAACAATCACAAGAGGGAAGTAATCACAGCCTTCACACCACTGCCTGCTTCGAGGAAATTTAGTTTCATTGTCAGTTAACTCCTTTTGAAACAATCAATTCTCTAAGGCAAATCAATCTGGTCATATTCTATTTGTTCTAACGTCAATGAACATAAGTAGTGCGAATGATACAAGGCCGGCGACAGTGTAAAGGAAATGTTTTTTTGTGGTTGTAAAGAGACCCCACAGTCAGCTGACTTGATGACACGTATATGTCTAAAATTTGTAGCCGCCACACAGTTGGGTGAATTGGCTGCCTTTTTAGTAAATATTTAACTAAAATTCCTTCAAGGAATACTGACACAAGAACTTACTTTTAAATTATCTCTTTCAGATCTTCTCATTCAGTAAGATAAGTAGCAGAGACGTGTCCTGCTCGTCAAACTCCATGACAGAACCGACATACGGGGGCGCGACAGCAGCGCCAGATCAGAGGAGCCGTTTGTGTTTCCAGTGGTGCCGTATTAAGGCTCGGAACGCCGCATAGAAGCGCTTCTCGATGGGTCCATGTGGAGGTGGCCTTAGTTATGCCGGTTGACATATAAACAGAATGTAATTTCAGATCGTTGAGCAAGAAATATGGCATCCATATTTATAAAAAAGGTGTACTTTTTATTTGTTATTGAATTATGCTTACCAACTAGGATTCAGAGTAATCTACTTTAAGAATACAAAGCGGATAACTAATTATCTTTTCAGATACAATATGTTTCGTGTAGGCCTTAGTTTTGTTACATTTACTTCTTGGGGCTCGATACGTTTCAAAACTTTTCAATCAGTTTGATTAAAAATGACAGCTTTGAATCTTGACCACTCTTGCAAAAATTTTCAAGGGTGCACATGTCCACGGAAAAACAGACGTTAGTTACCTTTCCTCTAGTTCAGTTCCTGGGTAACTGGGTAAATGGAATAAAGGAGAGCAAGAGAGACCTTTGAACATCCTAACTGGAGAAACACATACTGTAGGCACTCATGACAGCCGGTTAAATTATCTCATGGAGAAAATTGTCTGCCATTCCGAAATGAGCTACAGAAGGAAGCCTGCGGTGTCGCTTTGGCCAAGCGGGAACCATTTAGCAAATTAGTGAACTCCAGGCAATTATCGATATACTTCGCACGTAAAATTTTTAGTCCTACATCAGTTCTGATTTGGGCAGACTTAAACTTCACTGGGCTAATAGAACCTGCATGTTTCGAGTAGATGTTAGGTCGATCGGGCATGCGGCGCTCTAGATAGGAACGACAGTTGAAACGGCGAGGTTTTTAAAGTAACTTGCGAATGGGGAAATTGCAGGTACCGCAGTTTAATAATATGTGATGCTACAACTAAACAGCAGGAAGACAGAAAAAACTGGTACAAAGATATTTTGAAATTTTTCACAGTGCCTAAGAAGAAGTGGTTCTCGCCAAACTCTCCCGCTTGGAAGGTTGCGGCGTCCAGTGAGGCTGGTGTGCAGAGCTCGCGGCCGCGCCTGTCACGTGCCGTGGAAGCCTCGCGGAGACTGCTGCCGGGCAACGGCCCCATTGTCGCAGTCTTTTTTGACAGGCGTGGAATTCGAAACAGCTTCCTTTTGCTTTTCGCGTGTGTCCGCTCACACCATCCTATTGATTGGTGTTGCTTTGTCTTCACTGATGAGTCTTTCTTCGAACTGAGCCTCGATGACCTGCGAAGACGTGTCTGGAGACGCGACACGGCCAGACAACCAAGAATGAGGTCAGGGGTGCCATTTCTTTCCACGACATGACCCCTTTGGTTGTCATCCGCGGCATTCTTACAGCACAGCTTTACACCGACGATATTCTACGTTTCGTTTTGTTGCCCCTCATGGCAAGTCCTCCTGGGATTTTATTTCAACAAGATAATGCCTGCCTGCACATGGCGAGAGTTTCTATTGCTTCTCTTCGTGCTCGCAAAACCCTATCTTGGCAATTAAGATCTTCGAATTTCTCTTCAATTGAGAACATTTGGAGCATTATGAACAGGGCTCTTCAAGCAGCTTGGGATCTCGAGGATCTAACGCACCGATTGGCCTGAATATGGCACGATATCTGTCAGGAGTACATCCAACAACTCTTTCAATCAATGCCACACCGAATAATCGGTTACACAAGGGCAAGAGGTTACCAATGCGCTATTGACTTGCACAAATTGTAAAGCTGTTTGCCTTGAATAAATCACCTTGTTTCTTTTTTGGGATTGTAATCACCTAGTTGTTTGAACATGTATATAATATTTACCGATTTTCCGATTTCCATCCCATTCGGATAATACTTTTCGTGGTGTGTTTTTTCTCTCTTCTTCTTCTTAGTGGGTATTTCTGCGCATTAGTGCTCTAATGTAGACACGCTTTTTCTGTATTCATCCTGTGTGTTTAAAGCATAACACTGGAGGAAACGTTTATCTCGCTCATCAATGTCTAGAAGAGTACTAGTAACTGCTTGAAAACCACACTGTGACTGACCAGCAGATCCGAACTGGAACAGCCTGATCTGCCGCGGTGGCCGAGCGGCTCTAGACGCGTCAGTCCGGAACCGCGTGACTGCTACAGTCTCAGGTTCGAATCCTGCCTCGGGCATGGATGTGTGTGATGGCCTTAGGTTGATTAGATTTAAGTACTTCTATGTTCTAGGTGACTGATGACCTCAGATGTTAAGTCTCATAGTGCTCAGAGCCATCAGGAACAGCCTGACGTCGAATAGAGACAACACTTCCTTCCCCGTTCTGATAATCTTGGTAAGTTACTGCACGGCCGCCTCAGCAGGTTTACAGTCATCTGATTGAAAAAGGACACAAAACACAGTGGTGAGAGCTCAATATTTACTTGTCCTAACAGTTGCTTCCTCTTTCCATTTGAATGGAGATAAAAAAAGTCAACTATAACAGGCAGTTTTAGTGTCTGAACAAATGGTGTTTTTACGTTGGTGGGACAATGGTTCAAGAATCATAATGCCTGGCGTCTGTAGCTGCTTAAATTACTGTAATGAAATTATATGAGACATAACATTTGCATATTAATGGAAATAAGACAATGATTTATAAATCTGAGTACATTTTGCCGAAGAGGGACTTAGAAGTTCTTCAATGCTACGGGCACTCATCGTCCTTAAAATGGCTCTGCCCATTGCTAGATTTTTCAGCGAGTGAGAGATCTGGAAAACGTGTTTACCGGAGCTGCAGTCCAAGACCGTCTATACCGAGGCCAGGACAGTACAAGCAACATCTGACTTTTCATTATCCCCTTAGAGATAACTGCATGGAGACCTCGAACGTTGTGCACGGACACCAACCTTAATGCGTCATAAAAGCAACGCCTGCTGTCCGAACCACAGGTTATGTGAACCAGAAGTGATCGTGATGTATACCAGTTGGCATCACATACCATCACGCTAGGTACTGGGCCCACACGACGATGACGAATGCAATCTGGCAATCTTCGTTCTCCTCGGAAACTCTACAACGGTTATGCCCACCGTGATGGCGTACGCAAAATGAGAACTCTTCTGAAAAGACGAGGTGCTGCCTCTCCTGTGTTCGGTGCTGTCTGTGGCGCACCAGTGTGGTGCTCCTCTCTGAGCTGCTGCACCAAGCGAAGTCACGACAGTGGTAGCCCTGCTGACAGACCGTGGCGCGCTAGATGTCGTAGCACTGTCCGTGTGGATATCTGTGTTGCTACAATGAAACCCTTTTCCTGAATCAAGCTACGAGACATGGCTGTAGAATTCAGCATGACCGAGACAGCTATGCCTGTCCTCTTGGGCACTAGTCGTGAGGGGCGCATGACGTTGAGTACGGCCCTCCTGAACCCACAGATTTCATTTTCGCATGATAGTCATGGGATTCCCGCCAGCATGAGCAACAATACCGCAGAGCGGTGAACTGCTGTCGCGATAAGCCACCATCTTGGAGCGGTTGAATTCCGTCAAGTGCTGGTAAACGCTTTTATTCTTTCTACACGTAGTATAAGCCAGTCTTCTCACAAACTATGGGTATTCAGATGCGATTTCTGAATGATAACTTTCTGCACAATCTTTCTTTATGTACGTAATGAGTAGCTCCCATTTCTGTTTGGGCTGAAATACTAATATTTGCGCATCAATACGTGTAGCACACACCATATTAATTTGATGTATGTTGAATGCTGTCTTCAGGTTGCTGTAATTTTTGAGTCCAGCATTGTAATTGACACAGATAACTGTCACAGACACAACGGCACTTTCTTTTCAGCAGCGTTTGACGTTTGGATTGATACCGTATGTATCTCAGACAGTAACAGTTGTATCCAGACGTTTAACGCAGGCAGTGAGCTAACTGTTGGTAGTGTTTTGAATGTAGCCTTTCAACTCTACACTTTCCACTGTCGTATAACTTATAAGTGGAGTTAAAATAACTACACTCCTGGAAATTGGAAAAAGAACACATTGACACCGGTGTGTCAGACCCACCATACTTGCTCCGGACACTGCGAGAGAGCTGTACAAGCAATTATCACACGCACGGCACAGCGGACACACCAGGAACCGCGGTGTTGGCCGTCGACTGGCGCTAGCTGCGCAGCATTTGTGCACCGCCGCCGTCAGTGTCAGCCAGTTTGCCGTGGCATACGGAGCTCCATCGCAGTCTTTAACACTGGTAGCATGCCGCGACAGCGTGGACGTGAACCGTATGTGCAGTTGACGGACTTTGAGCGAGGGCGTATAGTGGGCATGCGCGAGGCCGGGTGGACGTACCGCCGAATTGCTCAACACGTGGGGCGTGAGGTCTCCACAGTACATCGATGTTGTCGCCAGTGGTCGGCGGAAGGTGCACGTGCCCGTCGAACTGGGACCGGACCGCAGCGACGCACGGATGCACGCCAAGACCGTAGGATCCTACGCAGTGCCGTAGGGGACCGCACCGCCACTTCGCAGCAAATTAGGGACACTGTTGCTCCTGGGGTATCGGCGAGGACCATTCGCAACCGTCTCCATGAAGCTGGGCTACGGTCCCGCACACCGTTAGGCCGTCTTCCGCTCACGCCCCAACATCGTGCAGCCCGCCTCCAGTGGTGTCGCGACAGGCGTGAATGGAGGGACGAATGGAGACGTGTCGTCTTCATCAATGAGAGTCGCTTCTGCCTTGGTGCCAATGATGGTCGTATGCGTGTTTGGCGCCCTGCAGGTGAGCGCCACAATCAGGACTGCATACGACCGAGGCACACAGGGCCAACACCCGGCATCATGGTGTGGGGAGCGATCTCCTACACTGGCCGTGCACCACTGGTGATCGTCGAGGGGACACTGAATAGTGCACGGTACATCCAAACCGTCATCGAACCCATCGTTCTACCATTCCTAGACCGGCAAGGGAACTTGCTGTTCCAACAGGACAATGCACGTCCGCATGCATCCCGTGCCACCCAACGTGCTCTAGAAGGTGTAAGTCAACTACCCTGGCCAGCAAGATCTCCGGATCTGTCCCCCATTGAGCATGTTTGGGACTGGATGAAGCGTCCTCTCACGCGGTCTGCACGTCCAGCACGAACGCTGGTCCAACTGAGGCGCCAGGTGGAAATGGCATGGCAAGCCGTTCCACAGGACTACATCCATCATCTCTATGATTGTCTCCATGGGAGAATAGGAGCCTGCATTGCTGCGAAAGGTGGATATACACTGTACTAGTGCCGACATTGTGCATGCTCTGTTGCCTGTGTCTATGTGCCTGTGGTTCTGTCAGTGTGATCATGTGATGTATCTGACCCCAGGAATGTGTCAATAAAGTTTCCCCTTCCTGGGACAATGAATTCACGGTGCTCTTATTTCAATTTCCAGGAGTGTATGTTGCAAGTACGATTTTTATTTTGTATGTGTGCTTTAGAGGAGAATATGAACGTTCCGGAGGGATCCTTCAGTAATAGAAATAACTGACTGCAACAAAAAATTATAAATAATAAAAAAATAATTTTTAAATAGTAAATCGATTTTTAAAATATTTGTATGCTAGGTTTGGTACATTTTCTGTCCGCGGGAAAATATGAAGATCTCGTAAGCAAATATTTCCTGTTTACTTGTGAATGAATTCTGGTGACAAAGCGACGTTGCATTTCCAATGAAATCCGTGTAGATTGGTTTTCCAACAGCGAAGATGTGATTCAAGCAACACCCTGTAGTTAATCATTCATTCGGTTGCGAAAGGATAAAAGAGGCTAGATAAATCTTTGAATCATTGCTCAAAACAGAGAAATTGAGCCCTCGAGCAGGCTTGCCTTTGAAAGGAACCACCACTTTAAAAAGTTTCATTCGCTTTCCTCTAAAAGCACCACAACATAGTCTTGCGTAACTGCTTTAGCTTGGTATGTGGAGTCTGTATTTCGAATCCGGTAGTGCAGGTAGTGTTTTCCATCCGTTCATTCCTAGGCTTAGTCATAAATCATTGTGTGTCATTTAGCCGATACACAAATTGCAGCAACAAATATCATGATCGAATATGTCACTACAAAAATGAAATCCAGTTTCGATTCCACAAAACAAGCATTCGTTAAGTCGACGTGTCACTCCTGCTTTAAGAGACGCTCGCTGTAGAGAACCAAGCAGAGCTACGGTTCGTGCACTCTGTCAGAGAAGCGGCACTTCGTTCATCCGGACAGTTTTCTTCTCCGTGACACTCTGAATGCTCGACGCAAGCTGTTACTCGAACCACAAAAGAAATCAGTGAAGTACGCACTCAGCAGTTATATGGCGTGCTGCGAGTGCCAGGCGGCCGGGCCAGTGATAACAGTTCTACGAAACAATCGTTCTGCGTGTGCGAAGCTGAGGAGGTGCCCCTTTATGTGGTGCATTTATCACATGTGAAACGACTTGACTCTAGGTTTGCATTATCGGTGCAACTGCCAGCTCTTTTCAGTATAAGTTAAGGTAGCGGTATTGCAGAACGACCGCTTGAAAAGGAAAGAAATAACATCTTTCATAACTCTTTCGGTGTAAGTATTTTTACACGCCAGTAAATTCCTAGAAACTTCCTCTGGAAGTGGTTATTAGAGTGCCAGTTGAGAGACAAGGTCACTTTCGTGCAGTACTCTTATATACCACACAATTCATGGAGGATGAAAATCGAATTCCGGACACCGTTCTTCGCTATTACGTTTACATGTCAGACCTGAATCTGATTGACTAACCCGATCAAATATAGGTTTTCCGAGCATCCATTATTTTACATGAATGATGTCTGTATTCATATCAGATATCGCTGTGCACGAAAAAGTGACGTTGTGGAAAATTCTGCAACATCTTTAATAAAAAAAGGGAACGATTTCTTGATATCGTAATAAGAAGAGATATTTAAAGATCTTTCCCACAACAGTTAATTAGTTCAAAACCGTCTTATTAACTCTCCGAAATTACGAACATCGCGGGTTAAAGTGCGAAGTGATCACTGATGGAGATAGTTCTGATCCAACGTTGTGAAAACTTGGAATCGCTAGAAAACTTACAAATGAGTAGAAACACATTGCCTTTCTTGTGCACTGAATTAACGAACGTTTTGCCACTAGCCATTGTGTGAGACCCTTTGTCAATAGAAATAGAGTGGATGTAGCAGCTTACAAACTAACCATCTAGGCAGCATATTTGGTTGTTGCCAGTCAGTTGTAAATTTTCCTTGTAGCAAATATACCATCATTTATGTATCTCCTTCCGTCTAGTAAAGATGTGCTATTCTTCAGTTAAATAAAAGACGTGATAAGATCTCTGATGAGTCACTTACGTCCTCTTTCTCCCTCACTCCATACGAAGTAACTTCGTTTACAGTCATCAACATTTTTAAATGCAGCTATGTAGCTAATGACTCAAGTGTTTAAGAAACAGTTATTCGTTCATACTCAAACAAAAACTGATGGCTTAAATGGAAATCCGGCAGCTAAAACCGCATTTCTGGAATCGGTAGTGGAATGTTTACATGACCAGGCAAAATCGTTATTCGAGAATCGGTTACAGGAATCATGTTTGGGAGTACGTAGTGATGTACAGTTCTGAAAACGGCCCGAATAACTACTAGAAACACACCGCATCAAGCTGGTTTTTTAAAATTTTTATTACACTACACATACTGCTACTGTATCAGTAAGCAATTCACAGTTGATCTGATGATGACCTTACTCTATAGAAAAATTTATATTTTTGAGATTGTGACGGTTGAAAAAAAAGACTTGTATTGTGTTGGGAGCGCGTTCTAAGGATCATAGTATCGTTGTAATAATAAAAACATGAAGCTTAGAGGACTTGTTCTCACTGTATAGTTTGTCGAAGTTACCTTGGTCAGTAGTAGAAGCGTGTGCGGGAAGAACAAGCTCCGTCTTCTTATGCATAACATACAGTATGTACTTCGTACGCAGTAACCTGAAAGTAACAATGACCCAGCCGTAAAAGGTACGTGAGTGCGATACGTCGAATGTAGTGCTCAAGAAGCATCGGGAATTGCTTCACCACACACTTCCAAACAAGCAAACGAACAAACTGGTAATTCAAACTGATATTCACTACGTAAATCTACCTAAGTATTACACTCGATACTTTATTGTTAAGTCAGTAAGATTAACGGTGCCCGTAGTCAGTAGATAAATTTTTCTGTTACATGACAAGTAATTCTGTATCTGTTTCAAGGATTTGTATCTATCATTGCGGTAATTTATCCCAGACTTAGGAGTCAAGATCAGGAAGTGACCACTTTGTTCACATTCATCATTATTTCCTCAAATCTTGCAGTTATGGGCTTGCGTTACAGACAGGGATTTATCGTGTAAAAAAGCAAACATATTCTCACAACATGCCTAACAATGATTTTTTTTATATTATATTAGAAATTTCCAATTGCAGTGTTGAACAATGAGGACGCTTGACAAAATGACGAGACTATACTAGTTGCTATAAATTTCACAGCCGAGACAACCTTCGGTCAATCATTTGCGAAGTCTGTAGACGGCCATATGTCTGTTTTGTTTTATCTAATTGTATTTATTTAGCTTCCAGTGGCTCAAATGTTTAGCCAACGGCATTGTTATTTAATTACATATATATATCATTTGCTTACAGCGAGTTTTCGAAACATTGGTCTTTTTTTCTTAATTGTTTACCGTCACTAGATAGAACACAAACATGAAAATATTATTATTAAAAGTGTTTTTCTTTTTCTGCCTTATGTTCAGAATGTTAAAAATTAATAATCATATTCCCCCGTAGAATGTTCCACGAGACTCATCTTTGCAGATTAATAGCCAATAGAGATTTGGATTAAATACATGAACTGATAATCAATTATGAGGATAAGTTTAGATGATTTCTTCTGGTGGCATACTTGGGGATTGCGTCAAGTAATGCGACTCCTGTTGTTCGCTATCTTCACACATTGTAATTTTAAGTGATTCGTCACTCCATAACGTGCTATTATCTTGTTCTAGATTTCAGTAGCATCCTGTTTTGCGCTAGTGCAGCCACGGCTCAGCCTCCAATTTCCTGTTCTTGTTTTATGTATTGCAGAGTGAGTTGGAATGTGGATGCAAACAGTCCTCGATATTTTGCACCAGTACATGAGTGAGATACAAAATGAAAGTATGGGACCATGTATACAAAGAAGTCTCGATGGGTCGACATCCAATACACGTTGAAGACATAGATAGTCCCTCGATAGCATTGAGTCTAACAGATGTTTCATTTGCAAACTCATCTGCTGTTTTAATTACATTTTGTATGCCAAATTTACTCTAAATAGTACAGATGAAATAATAAATTCGACGGACATCGTACAACCATTCGTCACGCATCCCTTATCAAACGTCTATTTCTATTACTGCAACTCACGAACATTTCGGAGGAATGTGTAATGGCTCGCAACGAGCTTCAGTGAAAAGTGTGTTATTAGTAGTTGACGGTTGTTTCCAAGTATTTGTGGATAGCTCTTCTGTCAATTATCTTGGAAAGCTAGAGTTAGATTTTAAGGTAATCTTTAGGAAAAAGTTATAAACTAGAAGTACTGAAGATTGCAGTTGAGTGTGAGTGTGATACACCGTAGATTACTTGTATTGTCCTTTTTAGCCTACGTGATCACAGTCTCCATTGAAAATTCTTATATGACATACAGTTTTTAATCACTGGCACCGTTATATGGCATGTCTTTCCCAGAAAATAGCTTTTATGAAGCTCCTGTGTCTTTCTTAAAATAATTATTGGTACAGTATGTAATTTTGTTAGAAATTTTAGCTTATGTAGTGACTGAAAACACTGTATTATAAAGGGAGATACAGAAGGTCGATAGTAATATTGTGTATGCGATTATTCTCCCTTACAAATATCCCACATTAGTTATTTAATCTACCATTACTTCTAAAACTTGTATAATGCAGCGTGGTTCTAATTAAACCTTCGCTACTTGTAATGGCTCCCATGAAAAACGAGTCATCTTAGCATGATGGAACTTTGTGTAAACATTTCTAAGGACACACAGAAGAGAAATAACGAACACACCATAGAAAGATGCACATTTTAGGTTCCATGTGATAAGGTAACATTTGTTAACTGCCTACTACGTTTACGTTTCAGGTTACAAACGATGCGCAATATGACGACAATCTGCATCCACAACAGCCTGGCTACCATTCCCCAAACGTTCGCACCACTTTTCTATGGAATCTTCAGCTTACGTGACACAACTCATGCACTATTTGATGACTGCACTTTGGGTACAGGATTCTCAGCCATGGTAACAGTAATTTTGTAACACTCCACCCATCACTTATATGGTTTTGGCGTGTGTTCACCCCAGCTAATTGACTAACAGATCAACAGAGAGTGCAAAACCGCCGCAATATCGGATAACGCAAAGAGAGTAATAGGGCCCTAGACTCCTGATTGAACTGCAGTGGCAGTGTTGACATTAATTGATTCAGAATTGATCACTTTTAATTAGAAAGGGGTGCGCATTGATGTTATATGCAGCTATTGAACACCAGATGCAAACGTTGAACATAAAATTAATCAAGAAAATTACTTGGGATTTCAACTACTTAATAGGAAACAAATGCAGTCGATTAGAATACATTGATTTTAACTCACGACCTTCAATCACCACATTATGTGACTCTCCTACCAGGCAGTGGTAATAAATTTCGTTTACGTGGACTAAAGCGCGATAACTGAAAAGTAATTCCTATCGACTGACCCAGGCGTAATGCAAAGTGCGAGAAGAAGTCTACAATACACGGCCCATGAAACCCTTGTAGAAACTTTGTCGATGTGATCCAACAAATTAATCAGTGGCCGGAGCAGGCGCAATATCACTGAATACAGCATGGCAGAGCGGCGGTGTTGTGCGGACGTTGGCCGACCTCATGGTGCTGCAAGGCTGCGCTCGTCTATTCACTCCTAGCTATCTTGCTCAATACATAGCTGAACCAAAACTTCCTATCTCCAAGCGCAATCGTTCCGTTTGCTAAGTCCTAAACTGCAGAGATGCTCACTCTTTCTCAGGCAAGCTGAGTAAAGAACGCCATGTCCGCACTCTAGGCAAGCTGGGAACCGAAAACCTCTACGGGGACTTCTCCCAGTCCACTCTTCACCTCGGTTTTCCCTCCAGCAAAATCACTTACGCCAATTGCAGTGCAAGTCGCATTAATTATGTGTCGCTTCCCAGCGCCGACCAGTGCCTGCTCTGGGAAGTGAATAAATTCCCACAAAATTTCCCTTCCTCTCAACTTCTGCTGTTTAGCTCCTCCCAGGCCACCCATTAAGGTTAGTGTCTGCACAAAACACCAATTTTTCCGGAATTCTGACTCCCAGGAGAGTACGTGAAATTCCTTGGTCCTATGTTCCGATTGGAGGCCGGTATATTTCATTCTGTCTCTCTTCACCTGATTTACTTCAGACTCTGCGGACTGTGAATCCAGCGTGAAGTTGCTATAGTCACGAAAATGCATATTTTGGCCTCTGTTGACTGGTCCAGCATAGCTTTGCGGGGCTTACTCCCATGTTTCACTGAAAACGGGATGAGAGACATTTCTCAACAGGCATACAACTTCTCCGTCTGCTTCCCGGTACACCAGCATGGGGTAAACCATCCACTCACTGTCACTCATCTTAAGGCAGCTGGAGCCGTGCCCCGTTACCGCGTTCTCAGAACTTGAGCCACCCTAAGCTGCCTATTGTCGCTTCCCTTCGCCACTCCCAAGCCATGTGCCACGGTCAACTCTGTATACTTCCCTGGGATAAACTATCCTCCAGTAAATCGACGCGTTTCCACAAAGTTTTTCATGTCGTGTGAATTACTTTAAAAGCATCACTTGACATTAATTATTCCAATATTTCCATACTGTACCCTCTACAACATGCATTGTGCCTTGTCAGTCATTTTTGTTCAGCCCTACCGTTCGCTCAATGTGAGTTAGATGATCTTTAATGACTTCATGTAGGAGGCATAGCTCTTGCCATCTTACAATTTCTTCAACAATTTGTTGGCTAGATGGGTGTCGGTAAGGAGACAACATCATGAATCCATGGACCATGCATATTAGCAGGGGACTGTTCAAGCTGTCGAGGCTCTGTAATGGTGTGGGGCTTGTGCAGATCGATTGATATGGGATCCATGATACATTTAGATATGACTCTGACTGGTGAGACGCATGTAAGTACCCTGTCTGATAACCTGCATCCATTCATGTGCATTGTGCATTCTGAAGGAGCAATTCCAGCAGGACAATGCGACGCACCAAACGTCCATAACTGCTACAGAGTGGCTCCATATACATTCATTTCAGTTTGAACACATCCTCTGCCCACCAAACGTCCCAGACATGAACATTATAGAACATATATGGGATGCCTTTCAACGTGGTTTTCAGTACATATATCCACCCCCTCTTACTCTTACAGATTTATGGACAGCCATGGTAGATTTATGGTGTCGTTTCCCTCCAGCACTATTTCAGACATTTGTTCATTCCATACCACGTCTTGTTGCGGCCCTTCTGCATGCTTGCGGGGGCCCTACACGATATTAGGCAGGTGTATCAGTTTCTCTGGCTCTTCAGTGTAGAAATACGTATAAGCCCAAATACTGGTAAGATAGATACCGTCTGTAAGAAATTTAAAGGGAAAGAGAAGCTGCTATATGAATATCAAGAGTTCAGATAGCAAAGCAGTGTTGAGAAAGAAAGAAAAACTGAAAAATGGAACAAATATATCGAAGGGCTACAAAAGAGAAAAGTACTTGAAGGTAATACCATACATAGAGAAGAGGAAATAGATGAAAATGAGTCGTAAGATGTGATACTGCAGGAAGAATTTGAACGAGTAAGAAAAAACATAAGTTGCAATAATACCACTGTAGTGGGTGACATTCCATCAATAATTTTTAGATCTTGGGAAGAGCCAGCACCGAAATAACTGTTCCACCTGGTGTGGAAGATATATCAAACAGGCAAAACACCCAGACGCTGCGAGAGAAACATAATAATTCGAACCGCAAAGAATGAAAGTGTTGACACTTGTGGATATTACCGAATTATCTGTTTAATTAGTTATGCTAGCAAAATATTGGGACGAATTGTTTACAGACAAATTGAAAAATTGGCATCCATTCTTTACAATTTTAAATGAGAGTCGTCCAACCAGGTAACGTGTTTCCAGTCATTAACAGTCCAATGTCGGTGTTCACAGGCCCAGGCGAGGTGTAAAGCTTTCTGTAGCGCAGTCATCAAGGGTACACGAGTGGGTCTTCGGCTCCGAAAGCCAATATTGATGAGGTTTCATTGAATGATTCGTATGCCGACACTTGTTGATGCCTCAGCATTGAAATCTGTAGCAATTTGCAGAACGGTTGCACTTCTGTCAAGTTGAATGATTCTCTTTAGTCGTCGTTGGTCCCATTTTTGCAGGATCTTTTACCGGCCTCAGTGATATTGAAGATCTGATATTTTACCGGATTCCTGATATTCACGGTACACTCGTGAAATGGTTGTACGGCAAAATCCTCACTTCATCGGTACCTTAGAGATGCTGTGTTCCATGTCTCGTGCGCCGATAACAACACCACGTTCAAACTCACTTAAATCTTGATAACCTGCCATTGTAGCAGCAGTAACTAATCTAACAACAGCGCTAGACACTTGTTGTCTTATATGGGCGTTGCCGACCGCAGCACCATATTCTGCCTGTTTACATATCTCTCTATTCGAACACACATGACTGTTCCAGTTTCTTTGGCGCTTCAGTGTATAACGTTGCGTTTCTCGTCCAGCCATTCCTTCTTGCCATTTTGCATTTCCTGTCAGTCTCATTATTTAGATATCTGTATTCTCTATTGTTGCTTCATTTGTTGAAGTTTCCTATTTTCTCCTTTCGTCAATTAGATTCAATATCTCTTGCGTTATCCAGGGTTTCTCGAAGGTTTTCGACTTTTTGTTGTTTGATCGTCTGTTACATTCACCGTTTATCCCCCACTGACCTGTAGCAAACAATATTTCAGTTGATTAGCTCATGACGATTGCTGATCCGTGCGCAAAGCACAATACCACTTAGGATCCTCACTTTTCAACTTTTATTTTCAAATAAAATTCAGATAACAGTTACAGATATTTTATTTTGATGAAGTGATAACTCAGTTGGAATGTATCGGAGGTACAGTGTTCGCCTTTGGAATTCTGTTATTGAGCGTAACACAGAATTGTTGATTACTACACGAAATTAATGTTTATAAGTTCCCTTACTAAAAAACTATTAGATTGACTATTTATTTGCACGTGAAGCCATATGGAGTAAGTAAAATTGCTCTGAGTTCTTCGGTCAAAACTAAACCAATCTGTTTCGTCGGTTTGTTCTCGCTGTTTTGTTGCATTCATGTTTTCATATTATTTTCTAATAGAACGAGTTTCCTACCGCAATTTTCAAAGTTATTGAGTGTGGCAAATAATGTAATTAGTTCAAATCTGCTGAGAGGTGCACTTATTTTTCTGCGTAGATTTGGTAATTGTATTTCGTTTCGAATAATTATCTTCCCGCCAAAATTCCTCTATTGATAAATAGTTACACCACACGGGTGAGCCATCATCAGATCTAAAATACAGAAAGTTGCAAATAAGAGGTGAACAATAAGAAAATACAGCTGATATTTAAATTTCCATAATACGACACATACGAATAGAAATTGATACTTAATTCAGTGCGTCAGCCACCAGGCGTTATACATCGTCACAACATGTTGAAGCTGAATTGCTATTTTTGTCATATACACGCTGAAAGATATAAGAGATCGTGACAAAAACGAATACATGCAAAAGTATACTTGATAAGTGGTATAAAGCTATAATACTACACAAAGCAGAAGGTCGTCATGCTTACATAATTTAAGAGATCGTGACAAAAATTAATACATACAAAAGTATGTTTGGTAAGTGGTATAAAGCTATAATATTACACAAAGCAGAAGGTCGTCATGCTTACATAATTTACGTTGTTCATATATCATATGTATCCAGTGGTCATGTTGCCACACTTGTGTTTTAGTAGAGTAGCGGAAATCAGTATAAAGACAGGGTTCCACGAAGGTAATTATACAGTATCTGAACGATACATGCATCGAATTTTTTATGAAAGTAATAGATGCATATAATATGTAAACAATCATGAAGGGATTACGAAGTTTCTTTCATCACACGAGTAACAAAACCAGGCATTTACATTTCCTAGAAGGAAATTTGTATGACGATACTCACTGTCTTGTTGTGCTGTTGCATTGTAAATAACTTGCCCAATCTCCGTTCTTCCTAATTACTTCAAAAATTCTCTTCAGCACTGATCTGTTTAGGGTGTGTAGTACTTGCAGTGAAATTGCCACGCATTTTCCTCGTATCCCTCTTTTCAGCTCACATACGGCCTTAATTTGTCTTCCAGTACGATAAGCACGCCTACTGAGTATTCTACAAAGTTTTTCGACAGAGTTCGAACCCGGGCAACGTCGATATCTTCACCTTTTCAACCCTCTTTTGGTTCTAGGAGAATCAGACGCAAATAAATCATCTTGTTGAAACGTACTACTTTTGTCACCTAGGTCCTCATACACTCTAATCGATTCTGTTTCCAGCATATCATTGTTAGAGTTCATGTTAGTGGTCAGCGAAGGAATGCGTGATTTACCTGTAGAATAGGATGCTGCCCAAATCATAATACTTGCACCACCAAAATGTCGCCTTGTTATTACCTGCTGCTCTGTGTTTATATTATGCCAATAACACTGAAATACATCATGTCCATCAAAATCGAACTTCTTCTTACCACAGAAGATCACTTTACCACATTCTGAAGTCGACGACACATGTTTCTCAGCCAACTCCAATCTAGCATGCTTATGTTTGGGTGTTAATGCTGCTTTCTGCAGTCGTTTCTTGAAAGCAAGATGTCTGTCATGTCACAAAATGGTAGTTACTTGTAACTGTAAATCAGCGACAATTTCAGGAGAATAACGGTTTGTGGCCCTGACTTTGCGCAAAAGTAACCCATTCAATACCTCAGATAATTTTCTACTATGCCCAAATTTTCCATTGTGTCAAATCTATCGAAATCATCAATCATTGTACCTCGATAATTCATCTTCCTTGCTATTTGTCGTTCTGGGAGCCTCATTTCCTTGTACTTACCGATTTTCGCTTTTTCATCACATGGTAACTAATTTCCTCGTGGTTTATATATACAATATCCACTGTCACTAATAGTGTCAGTTTCCAATTTACAGTAAAGTAACGTACGCATAGACTAATACCGCACAAAACCGACCACCTTTATATCGAGCTCTACCTTATATCATCTGAATCGTTCACGTCTTGTTATATACATTGCATATATACTGTGCACAACTATTCCAACCGAAATTACTAATTTTTCTGGCGCGGCGTAGTATCATCGCTAACTGCCAGATGGCGTTACTAACCCATGAATTTTGATCAGGTCATGACTTTATAACAAAATAAAGAATTTTAAGCTAAAGAACTTTCTACTACATTTACGTTACATAGGATGCAAGGAACTATGTTCAGTTTCTGCAAATCTGTACATCTACATCTACATCTACATCCATACTCCGCAAGCCACTGACGGTGTGTGGCGAAGAGTACCTCGAATACCGCAATCGGTTCTCCCTTCTATTCCAGTCTCGTATTGTTCGTGGAGAGAAGGATTGTCGGTATGCCTCTGTATGGGCTCTAATCTCTTTGATTTTATCCTCATGGTGTCTTCGCGAAATATACGTAGGAGGGAGCAATATACTGCTTGACTCCTCGGTGAAGGTATGTTCTCGAAACTTTAACAAAAGCGCGTACCGAGCTACTGAGCGTCTCTCCTGCAGAGTCTTCCACTGGAGTTTATCTATCATTTCCGTAACGCTTTCGCGATTACTAAATGATCCTGTAACGAAGCGCGCTGTTCTCCGTTGGATCTTCTCTATCTCTTCTATCAACCCTATCTGGTACGGATCCGACACTGGTGAGCAGTATTCAAGCAGTGGGCGAACAAGCGTACTGTAACCTACTTCCTTTGTTTTCGGATTGCATTTCCTCAGGATTCCTCCAATGAATCTCAGTCCGGCATCTGCTTTACCGACGATCAACTTTATATGATAATTCCATTTTAAATCACTCCTAATGCGTACTCCCAGATAATTTATGGAATTAACTTCTTCCAGTTGCTGACCTGCTATATTGTAGCTACATGATAAGGGATCTTACTTTCAATGTATTTGTAGCACATTACACTTGTCTACATTGAGATTGAATTGCCATTCCCTGCACCATGCGTCGATTCGCTGCAGATCCTCCTGCACTTCAGTTAAATTTTCCATTGTTACAACCTCTCGATATACCACAGCATCATCCGCAAAAAGCCTCAGTGAACTCCCGATGTCATCCACAAGGTCATTTATGTATATTGTGAATAGCAACGGTCCTACGACACTCGCCTGCGGCACACCTGAAATCACTCTTACTTTGGAAGACTTCTGTCCATTGAGAATGACATGCTGCGTTTTGTTATGTAGTAACTCTTCATTCCAATCACACAATTGGTCTCATAGTCCATACGCTCTTACTTTGTTCATTAAACGACTGTGGGGAACTGTATCGAACGCCTTGCGGAAGTCAAGAAACACGGCATCTACATGGGAACCCGTGTCTATGGCCCTCTGAGTCTCGAGGACGAATAGCGCGAGCTGGGTTTCACACGATCGTCTTTTTCGAAACCCATGCTGATTCCTACAGAGTAGATTTCTAGTCTCCAGAAAAGTCATTATGTTCGAACATAAAACGTGTTCCAAAATCCTACAATTGATAGACGTTAGAGATATAGGTCTATAGTTCTGCACATCTGTAGTAATGATGTATTCAACATAAGCTGTTTGTTAAGTGATACAAAACCACCGTATACTCAAAGAGAAGGAAATTAACAAGGTCACAATCGAAATCAGTACAGTATTTTAAGATATAGGGACATATGTACAGCGCCAAAGACAGGAAAATTAGAAATCCGAGGTCTAGATGCATTTCTAACCGACTTCCCTCTTTTCTACAATCAGAGTCCACAAAAATTACAGCTAAAGATGGTAGAGTGCAGTATACTTTTCATTATTCGGACTGTATCTCAGAGAAATAAACGACATGTCACACCAGTGGTGAAGAACTTTTTAATGATGGAGCGGCAGCATTTTTGTTTTATTTATTTTAACAGAAAGTTCAAATGACTCCGAGCACTATGGGACTTAACATCTGAGGTCATCAGTCCCCTAGACTTAGAACTAGTTAAACCTAACTAACCTAAGGATAGCACACACATCCACACCCGAGGCAGGATTCGAACCTGCGACCGTAGCAGCAGCGCGGTTCCTCACTGAAGCGCCTAGAACCGCTCGGCCACAACGGCCGGCAAAGCTTACCCTCAAGGAGTAAAAGTTTAGGTATGGCATTTTCCGTCAGCTGCCATCTTACTGTAAGAGGGTTGTTTGTACACCTGATATCTCATATCTTTTCTCGTAATGCTTTCATTTGCATTATTTGTTATTATTAGTACCTCGAGATTTGACAGAAACTGTGCCACCAGTTTTCTTGGTTCACTCACGTGATCTCATTGAATGCCTTAGGCCGCCTTCACACGGAACCACGGAGAAGCGCTTCTCAGCGGCGCATCGAGCCTTCACGCGGCGCTACTGGAAAGAGAAGCGGCTGGTTTGTCGCCTCTTTGATCTACCGCTGCTGCCGTGCCTCAGTGTTTCTGTCCGTCATGGATTCTGATGGGCGGCATGCCTCTCTTTTACTTCTTTTGTTACATGAAATCAATTCTAGGGTGCCACTATTTCGCGAAGAAAGAGTAGATAAACGTTCACTAAAAAGGCAGACAAATTAGCCACCTGTGTGGCGGCTACAAATTGTATACATATAAGCGTCATCAAGGCAGCTGATGGCGGGTCGCTTTATTACAATGACAAAAAAAATTTCTCAATGTTCTTGTTAGCCATGTGTGATTCCCAACACAGCCTCATACTCATTGACACTGGAGCAAATGGAAGGTAGCTAGATTGTTCTGTGTTAAAACTTTATTGCTTCATAAGAAGTTCAATAACAATGGAACTAAATTACCTCAAAGCAGGAAGCTGTATGAAGGTCATGATCACTTCCCTCTTGTATTTGCTGCAGATTATGATTTCCGTATGTCATCTTTCTTACTGCGTTTAGAATAAGACAGTTTCTTTTCAAAGAGTTTTTCGATGCAGTCTCTGTAGTGCTAGAATATGTGTTTAATGTATTTTTAGCATTCGTGCTAAAGAATGCACAATCTTTGATCGGCCTTCAAGCGTATCTCCAGAATTTGCTGAAGATATTGTAAAAACTTGTGTTTTGCGCAGTTTCGTTCGTGATCGACATAGATACATGTGATTCTTGAGTTTCTCCCGGCGTATTTGATAGTCAAAATATCCACGGGTGTGCTGCCGGTCTACAGTGTCCAACGGGCACAATATTTCGGCGATCATACATGTCGCCATCATCAGGTGAACTGACGGACTGAGCTCCTGTGAACGTGCCGGCACGGAGATCCGTACGCTATGGCTGCTCAGAGGGAACTGGGTTCGGTCGCGGCGGCGGCTGATTTAAATACCCTCCGCCCGCGGCGCGCTCCCTCCGCCGTCCGCGCCCCGCGCCACGGTCGCGCGGTGGAACAGATTGCGACGGCGTCTGACGACCACGGCGGACAGAGCCATCACTCCGACGTCATCTCAGACGCCGTCGCAATCTGTTCCACCGCGCGACCGTGGCGCGGGGCGCGGACGGCGGAGGGAGCGCGCCGCGGGCGGAGGGTATTTAAATCAGCCGCCGCCGCGACCGAACCCAGTTCCCTCTGAGCAGCCATAGCGTACGGATCTCCGTGCCGGCACGTTCACAGGAGCTCAGTCCGTCAGTTCACCTGATGATGGCGACATGTATGATCGCCGAAATATTGTGCCCGTTGGACACTGTAGACCGGCAGCACACCCGTGGATATTTTGACGACATAGATACAGTTTTGAAGACATTTTACGTGCCTTTGTGTTACATGACATGTCAACAGATATAACACATTAGAATTGTGAGTGACGCTTACCTCTCGTCTCCTTCTCTGAACAACATTGGCCTCCAACGTCCGGGGAACACTGTAATTGTTTGTTTGTTATCTGAATATCCCTCACTCTGCAATGCTGACAATCAAAGGATGTTCTTCAGATTCACGGATGAAATTTCTGCATTGACTTCCATTTCTACCCAACAGTATGACCCACACGGCCGTGCTACCGAATAACGGTCAGCAGGAGTCGCAATACTTAGGCAGTCAAGAACGATAGCGGCCGAGTTTACACTTGATCTGCGCACCTACGTCACGTATTGTACGACTGCCAGTGAATGTTCAGCAGTGTTTTGAGTGCTCTGCTGTGAATGTCGTGGCCAAGGGTACATAAAACCTTATCGTAGTGAGCCATTTAGTGAGTTTTTATTCCATCGCTGATGGTAGTGGTAAACGACACATTCTACATAGGCAAGCAGAAATAATTTTCAGAACATATGCTTTCTTCAGGCACATAGCATGTGTAGCGCCTGACCGCAACTGTCGCTTGGAACCGGCAACAACGCAATTCCTCTCTGTGCCTCAGGGACACAGCCAGGGCTTTGTCAAAGGAGGACGGGAGTTTCGATTTGATAAAGAGGAACCTAAAAAGTCTCATGTTTCCCATATATTCTGAAAACACATTTATCTTTTTTCATTTTATGGACACAATTTGCTTTCGGAAGGCATTCATATAAATGGCATTAGGTATATAAAATTTAAGCAAGAGAAGCTTTTATTTAAAAAGTATAGCATATATTCTCAACAAACGAGATGCCAAATGAATAATTTAAATCTCTTTACTTGGCAATATGATAAATTCACTTTAGGAATTAAAATTCTCATATAATGTGCTGCCTTTTTGCTAGCAAAACACTGCTGTGTTTTATCGCAGAGCAGAGGAATCTTAACGTTCGGTTGAAAACTTACAAAATTAAATGGGCTCAAACCTCTTTCCATGGTAGATGTCTTTCTCGTACTACAGTCTTGAATTTAAATTTACAGCCTATCTGAAACAAAAATCCTTAAGGACATCAAAGAATGCCAAGCTGCTCAATTCTGCCTCAGATTTTATTAGAGTAACTTCCGTTTCATTAAAATTCATGAATTTCTTTAAGAGACCAAGAATGTCTTTTTAAATCATCATTTCAACAGTCAGCTTGAAAGGACAGAAACCAAATTCATTGATGAACAAAATGTAATATAGAAATACCACGAGCTACCGTTCTGGGATATTCACAGTAATTCGTACATTAATTTCAGCTAGACTTCTAATGTGTGCGATCCCATAAAAGTGTTTGTATTTATCCACGAGAACGTGAGTGTACAGTCCATGATGCTAATAAATATATGCACGATGTACAACAAACGTTGTCGTTCATATGACATTCGCTTACAAATACGTTAGTGTTGTGGCAGGTGGATTCATTGTTCCAAGGACATTAAAGATAAGACATTTCACAGTAGAATATCATTCTTGGAGTAAATCTTTAAGACATAATATATCGCTATTTTGTAAGTGAGCCATCTTTGTGCACAGATCATAGTACAAAATGCCGATCGTTAGGCGCTATCCAATATAAATATTGCTCGTCTACGCATACTGTGGAAATCTTACGCAAACCAGCATCAAAATAAAATACCATTGCCCGATAAATAACTAGTTATCCCTAATTAAGATAATTACTGTTAGAAAAACAATGAAATCATTTTATATCATTATTTCTACAACTTAAAAATATTACAGTTTGAAGGTAACCGTAGAACATTTCATTTATTATAGTATTAGACAATCGTAAATAGATTATGGTCGAAAGGGGAAGGTACACAGGTCGCAGTAGGTTCGGACAAATTCAAACAGCCCACAGAAAAAAATCTTTTCTAAACGACGAACAACAGAATGCACTGTTATCACATGCCATTTCCGCTCTCCATAAATCCCTTCTCACAGTGCCGTATCAGAAATGGTTATCATAAGTGAGTATGACTGCTGTGTCTTACTTAAATGCAAATACCACAATAACTATAGCCATTAACAAAATGATTGGCACGACAATCACGAAGCTGAAATACAATGCTATAATTAATGGAGAACTCCTTTTTTTATCGAAATCTGTAAAATCGCCTGAAAAAAGTTGCAGGGCGTACGCCTCGATTCTGTCTCGCAGCGCGTCGCTGACCGGCAGAAAGCGATCAAACGAATGAACTCTCCCAGCGCTTTGACGAAAACCAGGCCACCGTACCGCTGCTTGGCCGGTAAGCAGCGTCCCAGAATGGCGTCGTGTGAAGGTCGGTGGTGTTGGAGGCAATGCTCCGCCGACAGTAGTCCGTCACTGAGCACCAAAGAAGCGCGGTGGCGCTGAACCTCTGAAGGCGCCCGTTTAAGCCAATGCTTTGCCGACGGAAGTGTCACTGGAAATAGCTTCTCAGTGGCTCCGTGTGAAGGCGGCCTTACGCTACTAGCTCTTGCATTACAGTAATTCAGTGAACTCTCTTCCCTACATTTATTACAGAGCTGGATGCTGAAAAAGGCTGGTTGTGTTTCACAATAAGGATTTGTTCTAGTTATCTGTACCCTTGAACTGTGTTGGAAACGCTTGAGACTTTTTTTGCAGATACGTAAAGCAAAATGCTTTTTGTTAGCTACTTTAAATACGCTTCGAGGACACAAGTCTAACTTGCTTTATCCATAAGAATTAATTGCATTGTCTCAAAGTTTCAATTGGAGCTACCTGTGTTGTTTGCTACCATTTTTCCAATAGAGTACTTCATCTCTCAATCACAGTATTATTCAAATGTACAGAAAGTGAAACGCTTTGATATTTAATAAGTGAAAATACCCAAACCATGCAGTCAACCTTCTAACAATTTTGTAGCCATCAAAATACTGAACAAATGAACAGTGAGTGAATGTTTATTATGTAACCTGTGACAGACATGTCCCCATTCTTGTATATTTTCCAAAGAATAATAATATTGCTACAGGTACCTACTATTTATCTGACACATACCAAAATATTACTACACAACACAATTTTTCCACTTTCATTTCAGGATGTTGCTGTGTTCTATTTACTAATCTGACATACAAAATACACATCCATATCTGTGAATAATACAGTCAAGTGGTCTGTGGAAACTAATCATTAATCTGAAAGAGAACAACGTCTTTCTTACAAGGAGGCACATGGATGTACTTTTCAACGAAGTAAGATTGGAACAGGAATTTCGGTTCAAGTTTTTAGGTTTTACTGTAGACAGTTAGTTGAAATAGAAAAAACATTAACTTTACGCCCAGAAAGTTACGCTCATAGGTATTTTTGTTGAAACAGCTGGTCTAGTATGCACATCAAGAGCTCTTGTGCCCAGTGTATTACGGTCTTCTTGAATGAGGTATGTAAAATGGAGTTACAGTAAGGGATACTTCTAATAACGCTGTAATGTAAGGAATGTTAATACAGCAACAAAATCAAATATTTGGTCCATAATGGAAAAGAGACAGTAAGAATTTCGTAAAAATTGCTTAAAGTATGTTGGTACTTTAACTTTTCCATCATTACATATATTAAGGAGCATTTTGACTGCATTGCGAGATCCTGCAAAATTGGAGGCAAATGAGACAGCTCCTATTCATTAAGCAAGTCAGAAAACAAGTGGTGTGCTTTCGCCACATGTCGCAAAAAGGATGTCGATATACTGGTATCAAATTTACAGTAACTGCCAAGAAAGTACAAAGTATCAAAACTGATACTTTCCCTGGACCTCTGAAAAATACATTTGATACAAAGGAATTCCAAACTGTGGCATACTATACGAGCAAACAGTAAGAATCCCTGATGAATTCTTCTTGGGTTATCAGCCGTGTGGTGGCGTCGTCTTGTCGCAACGTTTCAATGAGTTTGGTACCCATCATCTTCTGGCGAAGACGACGGGTACGAAACTCATTGAAACGTTGCGACAAGACGACGCCACCACACGGTTGATAACCCGAGAAGAATTCATCAGTGAAATACGCCGAGAAAGACTGCAGTAGCATAGCAAGCATTCCATGACCAACAAACCTTGTGTGCCACATTAAGAGAAATTCGACTATTTTTCTTGTATTATACCATTTATGTAAAACTAAGATTAAAAATGGATGTTGTAGCATTGTATTTTTAAAGTGTTTGGTAGTTCTCTCATCATAGCTTACATTAACTACATGGGTATCATAATGTAAATCATTGTGTGTTGTAAACTTTTGTCTGTCACAGATAAAATTATGGGCATACTTTGTAAGCTACTCTCTAACTTGGGAGCAAAATGACTTGTCACATTCTGTGATTACAAAATTGTATGCAATGTAATTTATGGGACCAATAAACTCTCAGTCACAGACAAAGAAACATATCAGCATCTTAACATCTTTGTTGTCTTACTTAGCAAATAATTGCCATTACTGCAGTTGGTTAATATGCCTCACCTATTAGTATTAGAGTTTAAAAATTATCATGTGATCATCTCTAGAAGATTACAATGAAAATATCGCATTCAGCTCGTTGAGAAAGTTTCTTTCATTGTCTTTTAAGGAAGTGTGTTCTTACACACATTAGACGCTTGTGTAGAAAAAACAGATTTTCCTGCCTACATCTTTCCTGATTTAAAGTCACAGTGTATAATATCAGCTCTAACACAGGCATAGTTATCTATACTTATGTGTTCTCATCCTTAGGGTAACAGTGGGATAAGTCTTTTTTATTCTATTGCCACATCTCATTTATTATGTAACAGCTGCTTTACCAAAGCTGCAAACATTTTTGGTATGTGACTAAAACTGACTGTCATTAGAACATTTAAGTGATTTGTGAAGTAATATTGCTAAAGTATTGCAAACAGAACATATTTAAATTATTTCTACAAGATTGTATCCTCAGGATTACACATAAACCTCCTCAATGAACTTGCAGATAAATGTTATGTCAAATGACTATTTTAGCTGCGTCCCTGTTACGAGGATTTATTTCTAATACCAAGTGCTGAGTTAAATACCTCATAACATTTACAATGTGTAAGCAGCTGTCGCTAAATCTTTGGCGTCCATCGTGCTACATGAAGAATAAACAGTAATTCAGTAATTGAAGCAATAAAAACATATTACAGTGAAGGTGAGTCAGGGAGGTAAGTTTAGTTAGATCAATAAGGAGCCAGAATACAAATTATATGGATAAGGATTTTAATGAAAGTAAAAGTAACATACAGTACAAATAGTAAAAAATAAGTAATAAGTAACAGTCATATAGAGTAAATGAAATCAAAGAAATTGGCACAATGGCATCTTGTCAATAAGCACCATAAACTCGACATGTGTTTGTAGTTTCATGCTTGAACATTGTTTGTTTTGTAGTTTTGCCATAGGACAATATTGTCAATCATCTCGTCGACCCACCGCAAGTGCTGTAACTTGGACCCGCTAGAGAGCAGATATTTCTCAGAGAACTGCAACGTATAAGAGAACACTGCTCCGACAATAAGAAAATTAACTGGAGGAAAGCACTTCAAGAGTGATGCTTTAATAACTCTCATGTTTCATGAGCACTCATTATCTGAACTTAACTGTACCTACGAATAATCGACAGATCGTGAATCAGTAAAGTTCTAATGGTTTTATGCTTACAGTTTCGGTACTAAGTATAGAACTAAATGGACCTGCATATCTACATGAAACATACGTAGTCATACATGAGGCACGTTCAGCGCAAGAATGGATTTTAAAGTCAGTTTTATACTTGATTTAGAACGTACCAGGTGATACTATCAAGTTTGACAGGCCAAAATTTGGATTAATGAAAAAAAAAAAACATGGCACCGCATTCAGGTCCTGGTGGGCTAATCAGTACCGCCCCACAACCGTCTCATTCTAGTTCGGTGGTGTCACTCGATGCCGCACGTAGGGGTGTGGGGTCACAACACTGCTCTTCCCACCGCTGTTTATTTTCTTCACCTCATAACTGCTGCTTCTGACGCAAGTAGCTCCTCAGCTGCCATCACGAGGTTTAATGAGTCAAACCCTCCACACAGCTGCCAGAAACGTTGACTGGTGAGCTATGGAGGTGGACAGCTGTAGCATAGCAAAACAAACACACGAGTTTAACCGAAATGAAACAAACGATGGCTTTCTTTCACAATAGACAAACAGCAGAGAGAGAGATAGAGAGAGACAGGTAAATCCGCACTGCGTCTAAATGTAACATTCTGTACATTCAATTAAGTATAAGCTCAGCAGACAAAACTTAGGCACCCGTAAAACCATCACTGCAAACATCATTTAATACTGCATAATTCCGCCCCTGGACTTGATAATCTTCTATATTCTGTTAGGAAGCAAGTCCTAAATGTTGCACTGGAATTTCACATCGAGGTTAAGCCACTCGATGAGGATTTGAGCACAAATATGCACCAAATTGCGGGGATGCTGAAGACAGCGTTTTATCTGCTGTTCCAGCATGTCCCACAGATTTTCTATGGGGTCAACGGTAGGTGATTTTTCAGGTCAGTCGAAATGAGATAGGATGGATGAGTGTTCAGAAAAGCAATCACTTATTCTTCCAGCCCAATGAACTTTGCTGTTGTCGTTTTTATGTTTCTTCGTGAGCAACGGCCTCTTGCGAGGTGACCGACTCGAGATGTTCATTGTATGCAGCTCCCGTCGCAGTTATCTCTCGGAAACAGGTGGGAATTGACCTTCATTCACTGCCTGTAGGAACACCTTGCGGATTTCGAAACGATTTTATTTACAAGCGACGAAACGCGTCTCTGGTCCCCTCAGTCAGGATCTTTCTGCGACCATAATTCTGACGTGGTATGTCGTGGCCACAGGCACTACACCACTGCTACACCACCTTGAACAGTCTGCCACGATACAGCAAGAAATCCAGCTATTTCACACACTGTATGGCTGTTGACATGGTCAAACACGATTGCCCCTTTTTGCCACTCTGTCATGCCCTTACATTTATCAATGGCTCCGCACAATGTCCGCCTGAAACATAAATGTCTCACTAATTGCTAATGATTTATGCTCGCGTAGAGACAGTGCGAGTGTGGGTGAGCACGTGACTCCATTGCTGCGCTAACCTTAAACACCTGAGGATTAGCGTGCGCACTCGCGTGGCTAATTGTTCTGTCTGGTGAGCTTATATACTTTAAATGAGCTTCTATAATTTCGATCAATGAGTTTAACAAGAGTACATAATAAGGAAAGGAATGAAGTTAGTCTACAGACAACGATTTTGAAATGAATGTTTCGAACGAATAATTTAGTTCCTGCAAATACAGATATATTGACGCCGAAATTACTGCATTTACCTCCTGCATATCCCGCACCGCCAGTCAGTGTCTTGATCAGTCCCCAAGCTCGTCGCCAGCAGAGGACTCGTTCCCAGTTGAGTTGCTGCAGACCGTCCACTCGCCTGACGTCTGTCTGTTTGGAGACAGATTTGGAGAATCTTCCGATAGTTTCCCTTCTAAATCCTCGTTGTCCCCTGATAAAGCTGTGGAGCTGAAGTGAGTCTCCTCATCTGTTACGCGTTCCTCTGGCGGTGCACAAAGTGAACCATCCGGGAGCTCTCCCTCGTCGCAACCATCTTCTACAGAATTTCGTACCAGAGAATAGCCTCCTGTCCACTCGTCTGACAAGACGCGCAACCCAACGTGGGCCTCCCAGTCGCTGTCGCTGCAGTCCACGTCTTCGTCGCCAGTGTCGCTCTTCTGATGGAGCCTCTGGGCTTCCAGGTCTCCCACCGGGACGAACTCGTCTGCGCTGTCGCAGCCAGAGTCGCTGGCGCCGTCGTGGTCGTCCAGTAGCTGGTGCTCCCCCGCCCTCCGTATCTCCCTGAGGTGGGCGGCCATCTGCAGCAATCCCCGGCGCTCTGCGTCCTGCTCTGCGCTGTGGCGCCGCGCCTGCTTACGGATCTGCTCACGTCGCCATTCTTCCATTGTGATCTATGAAAAGTAACATCATTAACAACTGGACACAAGAAGACTATCCACACTACTGGCCATTAAAATTACTACACCAAGAAGAAATGCAGATGAATATCCGTTTATTGGACAAATATATTATACTAGAACTGACATGTGATTACATTTTCACGCAATTTTGATGCATAGATCGTGAGAAATCAGTACCCAGAACAACCACCTCTAGCCTTAATAACGGCCTTGATACGCCTGGGCATTGAGTCAGACAGAGCTTGGATGGCGTGTACAGGTACAGCTGCCCATGCAGCTTCAACACGATACCACAGTTCATCAAGAATAGTGACTAGCGTATTGCGGCGAGCCAGTTGCTCGGCCACTATTGACCAGACATTTTCAATTGGTGAGAGATCTGGAGAATGAGCTGGCCAGGACAGCAGTCGAACATTTCCTGTATCAAGAAAGGCTCGTACAGGACTTGCAACATGCGGTCGTGAATTATCCTGCTGAAATGCAGGGTTTCACAGGGATCGAATGAAGGATACAGCCACGGGTCGTAACACATTTGAAATGTAGCGTCCACTGTCCAAAGTGCCGTCAATGCGAACAAGACGTGCCCGAGACGTGTAACCAATGGCACCCCATACCATCACGCCGGATGATACGCCAATATGGCGATGACGAATACACGCTTCCAATGTGCGTTCACCGCGATGTCACCAAACACGAATGCGATCATCATGATGCTGTAAACAGAACCTGAATTCATCCGAAAAAATGACGTTTTGCCGTTCGTGCACCCAGGTTTGTCGTTGAGTACACCATCGCAGACGCTCCTATCTGTGCTGCGGCGTCAAGGGTAACCGCAGCCAGGGGCTCCGAGCTGATAGTCGATGATGCTGCAAGCGTCGTCGAACTGTTCGTGCAGATGGTTGTTGTCTTGCAAACGTCCCCATCTGTTGACTCACGGATCGAGACGTGGCTGCACGATCCGGATAAGATGCCAGTCATCTCGACTGCTAGTGATACGAGGCCACTGGGATCCAGCACGGTGTCCCGTATTACCCTCCTGAACCCATCGATTCCATATTATGCTAACAGTCTTTGGATCTCGACCAACGCGAGCAGCAATGTCGCGATACGATAAACCGCAATCGCGATAGGCTACAATCCGACCTTTATCAAAGTCTGAAACACGATGGCACGCATTTCTCCTCCTTACACGGGGCGTCACACAACGTTTCACCAGACGACGCCAGTCAAATGCTGTTTGTGTATGAGAAATCGGCTGGAAACTATCCTCATGTCAGTACGTTGTATTTGTCGCCACCGGCGCCAACCTTGTGTGAATGCTCTGAAAAGCTAATCATTTGAATATCGCAGCATCTTCTTCCTGTCGGTTAAATTTCGCGTCTGTAGCACATCTTCGTGGTGTAGCAATTTTAATGGCCAGTAGTGTAGATACGTAGGGGAAACATTGGTAGCATCTTAGTGAAACTGCTATGATGTTCCAGTGGAATGCTTCTGAAGTGGATATAGCAACAGGCAGTATTATACGCAGCCAACTGCAGAATACGAATTATAAGTAAAACTACACACGTCTAATGGGTGCTGAACACTAACTACGTACACAACTCGACAGAGTGGGAATATACATGAGAACGTATGAAGAACACTGAAAGACGTACAAAATATATACATCAACAGAAAAAAATATCTCAACGCCACTAAATAAATAATGTAAAGGAATAAAAATCGGGAATAAATTTGTATAGGTAACATATTTAAGTGTTTAACGTTGCAAGATCGCAGGTTAATGTAAGAGCGAGACAAGCCATTGCAAATGTGAAATGCTGATATGTTAATAACCGATGCAACTGCTGGGATGTTGAATGCAAGCATGCAAACGTGCATAAACTGTGTTCTACAGGTGCCGGTTGTAAGTTTATGGGATCATCAGTTTCCATGCCTGTGGCACTTATTCAGCCAGTACAGGGACGGTTAATGCTGTTTGCAGCTGATGCTGGAGTTGTCATCCGATTATGTCCCGTATGTGCTCGATTGGAGGCACATCTGGTGATCGCACATGCTCTGTGGAGGAAATTGGGTTACAACAGCAGTATGTGGGTGAGCGTTATCCTGCTGGAAAAGACCGCCTGGAACGCTGCTCATGAATGACAGCACAACAGATCGAATCGCCAGATTTACATACAGATATGCAGTCAGGGTGCGTGGGATAACCACGGGAGTGCTCCTGTTCTCATAACCAAATCTCACCTCACACAATAGCTCCAGGTGTATGTCCAGTGTGTCTAGCAAGCAGACAGGTTAGGTGCAGTTGCTCACCTGGCCTCCTTCTAATCAACACATTGCCATCACTGGCACCGAGGCAGAACCAGCTTTCGCCAGAAAACACGGCAGACTTCCACCTTGAGCTGCAATAATGGTGGTGTGGGGTCATCAGTGGAATACACGCCACAGGTCGTCTCTTTCGCAGCTGTGCTTAAGCTAACCAATTTTTAACAGTACTTTGTGCCACTGCGGAGCCAGTTGCAGCAGCAGAGCCAGTACGATGCTCTAGAGCCCCACACCGAATACAATGGTCGTCCCTCTCGGTAATGCCAGGTGGCCGTCCGAAGCCCGGTCTTCTTGTGACCGCCCTGCCGGCAATCAATACAGCAACTACATTTCTGCCAAATGTTTCTGCAGTATCGCAGGGGGAACATCAATCTTTTCATAGCCGAATTAGACGATCTGGTTCAAACTCAGTGAGGTGCTGATGATGGCGTCGTTGTTGCCTTGAAGGCGTTCTTGACTAACATCAACTCACCACGTCCAATGTCAAAGACAACTGACGCTCACAACCGTTACAGCGTCTATTTAAACACTGAAGCAATCCTGTTTTGCATCCTCGTAGTGGCGCCACTAGCGCCACTCTTTTACGACTGGCGTGAAATTTGAATAGACCTTCGTTTATGTTGAACAACTCCTTCTTATGAAAAATACTGAAAGAACTAGAAAACATGTAATGTAGACGTTATAACGGACTAGGACACACTGACTCCCCGCCAGAACCGTCGAGCTTACACTTTGTTGTTACTGAGAAAGACTACCGTGAGGAATTTATTGCATTGACACGCCGCGAAAACCTCCATAGACACAATTTAGATGGGGGAATAGTGTGAAATTAAGTCGGAGGGCAATTAAATAAGACACAGAAATCTCTAATCAAAGTCCGCAAATTAATATCGCGCTCACATTTTTTCCTGTACCCATTTCAAGACATTTGAAGGTAGGTATCATCAACGATGAAATAACTGCACCAGCAGTCATCTTTTACAGTTCCACTTTAATGGACTTCAGACCTATATGAAACTGTAGAAGTCTGAACGGAAAATGTTAGATTTAAGCAGTAAGCACTCCGTCTCCAGGCCGCAAGTGGCCCATCGGGGATCATCTGTCTGCCGTGTCATCCTCAGCTGAGCATACGAATAGGAGGAGCGTGTTGACAGCACACCGCCCTCCCGGTCGTTATGATGATTTTCTTTGACCGGAGCCGCTATTATTCGGTCGAGTAGCTACTCAATTGGCATAACGAGGCTGAGTGCACCCCGAAAAATGGCAACAGCCCATCCAAGTGCCTGCCACGCTCGATAGCTCTTACTTCGATCATCTGACGGGAACCGGTGTATTCACTGCAGCAAGGCCGTTGCCGAAGGTAGATCTGGGTTCAAAGTATTCCAATAAATTGTGAACTACCAGCCAATGGTTCAAATGGCTCTGAGCACTATGTGACTTAACATCTGAGGTCATCAGTCCCATAGACTTAGCACTACTTGAACCTAACTAACCGAAGGACACCACACACATCTATTCCCGAGGCAGAATTGGAACCTGCGACCGTAGCAGCAGTGCGGTTCCGGACTGAAGCGCCCAGAACCGCTCGGCCACAACGGCCAGCCGAACTACCAGCAGCAAAGCCATTTCGTAGAACATAACAAGATGGTCATATAAAAATATTTTAAAGTAAGAAGTAGATAGGGCACCGAGATTCATCAGAAAGTAGATAATGTTACGTTAAAACAAAGAGAAAATAACGAACAACAATCCCATTAATGTGTATGGGAACACTGATTCTGATGAGAACATACAACACACTACGTAAAAGTCCTATAAAATAACACTGCAAAACGATACGCACGAGATTACGACTTGGACATCGTATGAAACTGTCCTGACTGCGTTAATAACAGACATCTAATCAGGGCTCTCCATGATTGCAGGTAACATGTTAGAACTAGTTCTGTTAGTAATAACGCTCCTCTCTCATCTCCCCTATCCTGTCCGCATTCCACTCTTTCTCGTACTTCTCGAAAGTAGACAACTTCATCTCATTTCATTTTTTTTTCAAAATCTGAAACTAATACGATAATATTGCTCCGTAAGGTATTCTAATGTATAAATTATATACTTATTAATAGCAGTTGCGTGTGACGAAAAATTTCAGTCACACCACAGCTGATAGCTATATCAAATCAAGCGAAGCACGTGACAGAATACAATAACAATCTTCAACAGCCACTACACTGAATAATTACATTTCATTTCATGTGATGTGTAAACAATACCATTACGACGTTTTTGCAATTTTATTAGATCCTAGAGTGGCAAACTAAAATGTACCCTTAGAGCACTGTAGCACAGCCATTTGTGAGGTGTAAGTGCAAGTGTGGAACTTCTTCAGCGATGCAGAAGACAGACATTTCGTGGTTAAATGAATGAGGTATTCACTATTAATACTTTACTTACTATTTTTATCCCGTCTTAAATGAATTTTCAGTAAAATAAACGATTATATCGTTCATTTACTGTTAAGAGATAAATTTAATAAGATGTAATTCCCCAAAAATAGTTAGTTACTTGTTCCAAAGACCAAGTTCACGTTAAACGTTATGATGAATTCACTTTAAACTTCATGATGTGGATCGTGTCAAAAGAACAAACATAGACTACATGTATGGAACTCACAACCAGTAAATAAATAAAAGACCATATTTAAATGTTTAAATTTTGGCCACTTGAAGGTTTTTTTATAACTGACCTTCTGTGGTCAAGAATTCCTGTATGGTACGGAAACAGTTGTCACGGAGAAACATCTTCAATTTACATTTGAAAACACTTATGCTACCTGCAAGACATTTTATTTCCACGGGTAGAACTGAGTTTTAGCTCCGAAACGAGATGGACTGAAGCAGGGGAATGAAAAAAAAATATTGTTACTGAATACATTACATTATCACTATAAACATACTGAGTACACAATACTGAGTGTAGGTGGAAGAGTTCCACTTATACAGGAAGAAGCATATGTGGACTTTCCCCTAACAATAAAAGTTACAACGCAATTATATTTGTGAAATTCGGTCCGAAATATAGACAGCGGAACTAGAAATCACCATCATACTGTGTTGCCTCGTAGCAAAAGACGTTTCGGAAAAATATTGCTTCTCAGCAAAAAAATACTGTACGATCAGAAGAATAGTGGCGTCAGTGAAGCTGTATAAGAGACAAGTAGCTCCTACTTACCTTAACCAACTGTCACCTCACTGTGTCCTGAGCTACTGGTGGCGTGCGACCTCCGCCGTGTCCACAACCAGACTGAGGCAAGTCTCGACGTGAGTGAAGGACGGAGACAGGGGTGGGGTACCGTCTCCCACTCTTCCCCTTATTCCCCTCCTGTCACAGGCTTTTTATCTTCGGATACTCAGCGTAGCTATGGAATTATCTCGTTTCTATGGTGCTTTATCATCGAAGCAAGAAAACAAACCTCGAAGTTTGAATACGAGGGCTACGATAACATTTGGTTCTCTTTTGATAAACTTTCGTTGTGTTTCCTTGAGAATGGTTATGACCAGATTCGCGCAAGTGTTTGTACTTTTCAGTCAACCACTCGGCCATTTTCACATCGGTGCTGTGTACGTCCCTGCTGTGTATTTGAAAACCAATATTTCAGCATCGTTCGGCAGTCTGAAGCACAGCAGAATTGTTACCGTCAAATCAATCGAAATGTTTTCCAAGTACAGGTTAACTGGTCTTTATTAGTTTTGTTGTTATTTCTAACTTACATGTAGTATTACCGGCTACCAGCTCAATTCAAAATCATCACAGAAACTGACACAGCGATGTCAACTGCATCATTTCGCAAGATACGTATAATTCTCTTGTTTATACGATTTGTACTTAGAGCTTTGGAACACAAAGCCTACTGCTTATATTTCTGCAGTTAAAAGGAGGGCGTAATTCTTGTTGGAAAGCATGCGTCTTTATAACTGTAAAAAATAAATGTCTGAAAAATTCATTTTAGAACAGAATAGCACTTGACCACAAACTTGTACATGACTATTTTTTTCCAGTTACAGACTGTTAAAACCGCACTATAAACTTCATTCCAAGACTGAAGAAACAGAGTCACATTAGGTACACCGAAACAAAATACTTAAACATTTACCATATTCTCATCACCCTGTTGTTGTAGACTACGTATACTAATGAATAAACTGTTGAATACATGTTAATCCCAGCATTCACCTCAGCTGAATTAGAGAAGCTTCTTAATACTGATCTCGTGCTTGAACCTGACTAACCAGCACTGCATAACTTCTCTCAATGTGACAACATCTTTCCTTGATTGGAATTCCGCACTTGGTTAATATCTAACTCTACGGGTCCAGAGGCGGCCTGATCATGTTGATGAGGATGTGGGCACCTAAAGAGATTTTTGCAATGAAAGAGTTGGTCGAAAGACAATAAACTATATGGAACACATATGCGTGCGCAGATGTCGGCCTGTGAGACCATATGCAATTCATGACGCTCATAAGGAAACGTTAATTTAAATATCGGAAAAAGACCGAGAGGTGCGATGGGCCTATAGGAGAGGATTCACGCCATTACTACTTGGAGGGCGGGGCCAGAGAGAGCTTATGGTTGGAGCTGAAATGCTTCAGCGGTGGCCAACAGCCAACAATTGACATTTCTCCCACGCTCCCTATGGTACAGTCCGGAGACTTTTCCGGACGTTTAGAGGCGATGGCGAAGTCCCATTATCTGTCCTGGTCAGTGCTCTTACAAAGAGACAGAGAGTTAAATAAAACTGTAAAAAGGTTTCCAGTCATATTCGGACAGCTTTTGCGGTTATGAGTTCAGTGATATGAGGCACATGGCAGGAAGTCAATTAATTAAAAAGTTGACGAATTTAACCCTTATTAACGAGGGTTGTAACAACTATTTATTTACAGCTCGTACAAAATAGATAAGTGTTTAAAAGTTTTACTGACCGTCAAAGTGGCCACCAGCATTGTGTATAACCCGTTGCCAGCGATGTGGAAGTCTTAGGATGCTCTTAGCAGTGCCAGTTGTGTTGACAGTTCGAGCGGCGAGGTCTATTGCCAGACGAATTTGTAGCAGTTCTGAAGCGAATGCCGTGAAGTGTTTCTTCAGTTTGGATATAGAGTTGAACTCGGCAGGGCTTAAGTGAGGGGAGTGCAGTAGGTGGTGTAGCACTTCGCAGCCCCATCAGTCGAACAAATCAGTAAAAGCTTGCACTTTACGTGCTTGAGCATTGTCCTGAAAAACGATGGTCAAGTCCTGCAGAAAGTGTTATCACTTTAGTCTCTATGCTGTTCATTTTTGGAACACAACCTACTACCAGCTTAGAGACAGAAGTGATGACACTATCTGCAGAACCCGACCATAATTTAGCAGGACAATGCTCAAGCACGTACAGTGCAAGCTGTTACTGATTTGTTTAACTGTTGGGGCTGCTAAGTGCTATACCACCTACTGCACTTCCCTCACTTAAGCCCTGCCGAGTTCAACTCGATTTCCAAACTGAAGGAAACACTTCACGGCATTCGCTTAAGAACTACTACAAATTCATCGGCCAATAGACCGCGCCGCTCGAACTGTCAACGTAACTGGTACTGCTAAAAGTATCCTAAGACTTCCACAACGCTGACAACGGGTTACACAGAATGTTGGTGACTACTTTGACGGTCAGTAAAACATGTAAACACTTATCTATTCTGTACGAGCTGTAAATAAATAGTTGTTACAACCCTCGTTAATAAGGGTTAAATTCGTCAACTTTTTAATTAATTGACTTCCTGCCATGTGCCTCATATCACTGAACTCATAACCGCAAAAGCTGTCCGAATTCCCGGGCAAGTGAGTCACTAAATTTCAGAATGAGCCTTCCTGGTTCATTTTTGATCATTACCTGCAGTAACAAAATAGCCATGACAGAGTTTTTTAAAAACCCAAGCTGGTGGCTTAGTGGACAATAAAAGGGAGAGATTGGACACTCACCAAGGTACGGCTTCCCATCCCACTGCTTACGAAGAACCCAGTGCCTTTGACAAGGCAGGCACAGTAGCCAGTGGATGGTCAACGCCCCATGACGAGACGTGGTGTCCCAATCCAGATGTTCATCCAGATGAGGTCGCGCCTGGTGCTGACCTTCCATCTATTGCCACCTAATCGCCTGGCTGTGAGATGCACAATGCCACCACCGCTCAGAATGCTGCTGTCTCTGATGCTGACGGCGAGCTGTCAACACTGACGAGTTGCGGTGCGCTGACGACATTAAATCAATGCCCAGCCGTCGAAACCATCATCCACAGCTGAAGATCATCAAAATGCCATTATCACTTTGTAACTAGCTGTTGCTGCTAACGAGATGCAAGTTATGTCTGGTCACGGTCAGTTGACGACAGAAATACAAGTACTGGGGGCTAAATTAACATAAACAAACATCTTAATTACTATATAAATGGAGCAATATCAAAATATTTAGAAGCACAGGATGTTGGTTTATGAAAAGCGTCGGAGGCACAGAAGTCCAAATTGGAGGCGCAAAATGTTGCCTTCTGAAAATATTTGGAAGTACAGAATATCGATTTATGAAGATCGATGAGAAATGTGTTAAACTGAGCTCTGAATTGAAAACAAAGTGTGAGAAGCAAACAGAGGCAGTTCATTCTCTATTGCCCTTCAGACCCACTGGGATGAAGCCTTTGGCCAATTTGATGTTGAGGATCTAGCTTTTAAAAGCAGGTGAGATTTATGACAGAGTTCTTTCAAAGAATATTGAGGCCTTGACTAACATTACATATAACATGAATACACTGGCTGAGTTGATAGTAACTCTTGCTAGTGACATTGATGGCTAGAAGCCCACACTGGAGTCACTACAGGCAGGAAAGTGAACTCTCCTAATTTCTATCCACACTGAGCTGTTGTATACTATCGAATCCAGAGATTACTCGACTGAGGGACAGTTAGAAGAATTAAGAGCAGGTTTAGATTGTAAAAACGCTGCAAAGCACGTAGAATTAGAGAAGAAACTAACAAGTAAAATAAGCTGCGAGACTTTAAATGTGGCTGATGACCTGCAATGAAATGAAATCGGTGAGTTATCCGCTGTCGGCAGAGTCATAGACAGGCTCCCTTGCCCGGGAATTCGGTTCGAGTGGTCCCTCCGAGGGCCAGGGCAGCTTGTCTGAAGTGGTGCCTCCACACTCACTTCCAGTGGAGGCCGCTGTCTCGTGTGCAGAGCCGCTGCGCTGTGCGACGATAGCGGCACCTTTAAATTTGGGTTTCCCTCATGTTATGGAGCCTTCGACAGAGAGGGCGACGATGGTTCCAGCAGGTGCGTATACCCAAAATTCGGCCCCTGACGCTATATTACGCTTTAGCATAATACCTGTTATCGTTTTGTCACATGTCTATAACGTTTGGTCCTTCTAACTGGGAACGATTTAGTGAGATGCGACGACAAAAAAAAAAAAAAAAAAAAAAGAAAAACAAAGGACACGTTGATTTAGTACAAAATTTCAGCAACTGCTTCGACACAATCTGCACTAGTCATTAACAACTCTTGACTGTGTTTGGTCAGCACCTGACATAGGGAGCAAGTATGTGGTGGCAGATTACAGCAGGGCACTTTTCTGACATTGCACAGTTAAGCTGAGAGTTTCTCGTCCACCACTAGGGATGTAAGAGTCATCAAAGAGTCAGATGGTTTTTAAGGAAATACCTAGTGTGCAGTCTGAGTAGTGGAACAGCCAGTGAGTTTTTCTTGTGTGAGGTATCAGTAGTTCACCACTGTAACTGAGGAAATGATTCCTACGATATACCAGACGATGCTAGAATAGACACAGAGATAGCTGTTGACTGTTCTCATTATCAGCATACAACAGTATTTAGAAATACTCGTCCCCTTGGACTATGGGTAGAAGAAGAAATCCCCGAAATTGCTTTAGCGAAGGTGAAGGTCGTTCTCCTAACCACCCAGAAGCCTCTAATAGTCAGAGGTCTGGACAGGCAAGTAATCAGTCAGGAGACAACCAGAATAGTAATAATCGGTCAAGCCACCAAAACTATAGGACCGTCGTATCAGTGCAATCTGTAAATTCACAAGGAACTAAGCGCATGCCTAACCACTGGCAGCATGTACCTTCACTAAGCGTGCAGTAGGATGCTCAACTTTGGCAATGGCTTTGATTACCAAATTGGTGCTAGAAAACTGTAAACCACAGCTGAATGACTCCTACTGGCAGTGGGTAGTCATCTGGGAAGGGAAATGAAGTGAAATCAGAATCGTTTAGGAGACCAACAATATCAGAAATTGAGTTCACCTTGATGCAAAACACCTTGTTGTTCGTCATTTCTTTATTCACCAAACTAGTTTGAGCGACAAGTATCACCATCATCAGTGGTTTTTTTAATCTAATAAATGCAGAAAATAGAATAGTTATACAAATACAGTGGCACATTTTTACATTTTTACTATTCGTTTTTTAAAATATAGTTTTCTATGGATTCTTTCATCTACCTAATTTATTGCGTGTTACAGCATTATTGTCGCTGTTTGCGACATATTTTCTGTGTGCTTTTTTTCTGTTACCGTTTTTAAGTCAGCTAAGATCATGTCATCTGCAACTGTGTGATCGGCTGTTAGTAAACAAAATACTGAAAGATGAACTTCGTATGTCAGCAATATACATTGGGGGTTGCAGTATTGTTGTGGAATCCAGTTATTTGATGTGTACTGAGCTGTTACTTAGCTATTCGTGTACTCACTTTCGTTGGATGGTATGTAGCTGATTCTATACACAAAAAAAACAAACTTTCACACTTTGTTTATGATCAAGAATATTACGCCATCTTGCTGTTCGTCGAGCGAGGTGTATCGCATGTGGTGAGAAAGGCTATGAAAACTGTAGCGCGAATTACGACGACTTCTCTCCCCTATTTGTGTCTCTGTGTGTGATTGGGAAGTGGTTCTTTTGCGTCATAGCCTTTCTCCCCACATGCGATACATCACTCGCGACACACGCGAACAGCAAGAAGCATTGGTACCTACCAAGGAATCTAAATGCGTTCGGCCAGAGTCACCCTGGAGGTGCTGAATGACCGCCAGATAGGTCGAAGCTTGAAGCTTGTTAAGTGCCAGTCGATTGGTGGGCCGACTATAGGAATGTAGAAATAGTGCACCGCCACTATTCCTTAAAAACCCATGTTTTTGTGTTCAGTGGGAGTTCTCAGTCAGATCTATGAGGCGCCAACTCTGTGTCGCTTGGGGTCAGCCTCAGTAACCTCCAATATGTCTGTTTTTCTCACCTGGAGTGTTCCTCTCTAGTTTCTACTTAACGTGCTGCTAGTGTTCCCTAGTAATGATAGCATGCACCCCTGTGGGTTCACACACTGACTTCTGTTGTCCAACAAACTACTGTTTTGATTTTTCTAATGATTAGAATTAGGCTTCAGCATAGTCAGTAGTCTGATCGCAAATAAATAGTGATATCAGAGCCCTGAATTCCATGTGTCTGCTGCTGCAAGCATCCTGTTGAGTCTCTGAATCTGCAACTCTCGTAGGTACCCTGTGCTTCGTGCTGATATAAGTCATCAACCGGCCTTCACTGGGAATTTGTCTTTCTGCATTTTCTCTTCACCACTCGGAAATTGCAGTTACCTCTAACCCCCTGATTTTCCCATATCCTGTGTCAAGATGCGACACAGGTAAACAATTTCTGGTGTTAGGTGTTGGGTATTCCCTTATTGATTTTTGAGATGGATAGTGACTTCATACATACTCAGCCTGCCGACGTCATGACTAGACTGACGGCTTGGAGACTCACATGAGAAGCAGCATTTGCTCTCCAGTGCGAACAGATGGCGTGCGAAGAGCAGAAGAAAGAGGCAGAAGGCCGGAGATTGTCGCCTGGCGAGGGAAGACGCTGCCAGGGCATCCCTGTCGACATGAAGACTGAGCGACAACGTGACCGAGCGGCAGGTGGTGTCCTGGGAGGGTCGCCAGGACAATGCGACCCAGTAGCGGAGGACACGCGGCGCCTTCACGAGTTTCAGCGGCAGCGGTGGCCACCGAGCAGACGGCAGGCGGCAGAGGGCAACGGCCCTGCACAGTACTCCTGAGGGAAAAGCGGCGCTGCGGGCGTCACGCCATCATGTCCTGCTCGGCTCACGTCAGCTCACCTCACCTCAGCACGGAGCTCCACTTTCGGCAGCAACGCTGTCTCGTCTCACCCCCGTACAACACATCAGCAGACAAAAGTAAGTCGTGGCCTCTCCTAACAATGCAGCTGCCGATAGTGAAGCAGTAGTATCTAACATTAGTATCAGGGCCCTGCATGAAGCAACTCTTTGTGCGTGGATTATATTCCACCTAGTAAGATATATTTTGTCGGCTTATTATGTATGAACGCGTACTTTGTATTGCTATGCTGATAATATGATTTCTAACACGCACTCAAAGGAGAATCTATTGCAGACTGGGTTAGGAAAGTAGATACACTTCAACATCAGTTTCGTGAAGCTGTCCATGATGCTACGCCAGCATCATAACTGGCGGTACCCTTGTCATTAGTAGGAAAATTAAGCACAGCGATATTCATGCATGGCATCTATGACGAGCGTATGCAGACAGTTGTGCTTACAAGGGGCGAAGACATCACTGTCACCGAGGCTGTTGAGGTAGCTTTGACGGAAGAGTCAGTAACTATGTCCATCAAGGGGAAAATGATTTGCTGTTAAATGTCATCAGTGAAAGACGGGGAAGATAACCCTTAAATTTTTCTCATGTGGACGCGTAGGTCACGAGTCTGAGTATCGCAGAAGTAATGTTAAATGTAAAAACTATGGCCAATCCGGACGTTTAACGCGAGTCTGTCGAATTGAGAAAGGAATTCGCAAAATAGAATCGCCTCAAGCGTGTCGGGAGTCAGAGGCTCGATAGACAATCAGGTGGGGGAGTTGCAATTTTCTGGGATAAAGATGTCCCTGTAAGAAACCGAAGCCACCTGTATGTTTCGCATGCCATTGGTCAGGGCATACGGATAGTGAATGTACTGAGAACGCAGGGTATTCTGTGAAAAATAAGAAGCAAGGAAACGAGAGAAAACCGTAAGATTCCTATCGCCTTATGCTGAATTGGGAAAGGTATTCGAAGTCTACAGTGAAATTAAAAATGAGTTTGTAGAACTGAATTACCCACAGAGTACATTAAGTCCGTTAAAACTGCTTCTAGATAATGAAGCACATATTACCTTGGTCAGTATATACTTGTGATACTTTCCTCACATCTATACCTGACATTGGTTCACAGACACTTCATACTGACCAAGGTAATATGTGCTTCATTATCTAGAAGCAGTTAGTATATATATATATATCGGATGGATGGCAGTTTCAGATCTGGGAATAGGTCGGAAATTAAGAGTGAAACATAAGTTTCATCTTGTGGGAAGGGAAATAGATATGCTCTACGCCCTTTTAATTGATAGAGAATTTTTTACGAAGCACAGAGTGGTAATCAAATACGCCAAGGGAACTCTGTGTGTCGTGGTTTGACCTGTTAAACTGCCTACGGAGATAGAATCGCAATGCTCAAGTACACAAGGGCAGTGGCTTAGGAAGCCACAAACAGATTTTGGAACTACAAGGTGTGAGTGGAGTTCAAGATTCTACGAGCTGTTCAGAGGGGCCAGTAAACAACATAACGCTGAAGAAATAGCGAAGTAAACAAGGTACTGGTTGACAGATGTGTTACCGACAGGAGACGGACGCTATTGAGCCTAAGGAAGACCAGGTGACTGACATAAAATTGGGTTCTCGTGAGGAGAGCATTTTGGGGATACAGGCTGCAGATACTAGCCTAAGAGAAGCCAATGTCAAGAAAAGTGAGTTGCTTTAAGGCGTGTACCTACCAGAGGTATTGGTGAGCACACGGAAAAGCTCTTCTTTGATTTCGGTGTTAGGAGACAAAGCGGTTTCTTTGGAGATGCCTCGCATTAAGGCGGATGAAGTTCCGCCATTTAGCCCAAGTCTGAAGCAGACCCGGTCTCGACGGAGAAAAAATCGAGGATTAGTTTACTGAAAGAAAACTGGCGGTTAGATCATTTAAATGCCGTAGAAAAACAGTTCGTAATAGAGATGTGCTCTGTGAATAATAATATCTTCCATTTACCAGGGGATATGCTGACATATCCAGATACAATCCGGCATCAAATAAAGCTGATTCCCAAATCAGAGGAACGAGTAATTTGCTCTCATACTTCCAAAATACCAGAAACGCAGAAAAAATCGTTACAACACGAGATAAATCAGATCTTGGAGGACGACATAATAGTACCTTCAACAAGCGCCTATAAATCCCCATTACTCACTAGCCCAAAAGGTGAATGCATCTGGTAAAAGGAAGTGGAGGTTGGTAGCTGATTACAGAATACTAAATGAAATTACTGTCAACATAGTCTTCCCGTTTCCACATAAAGATGAAATTTTATGCGAAAGTGATAAGGCAAAATATTTTTCAAAGCTTCATTTGGTTAAGTGATATTATCAGGTGTTACTAGATGAAAAAAACCGAGAGCTTACAGCTTTCAGTACACCATACACCCGTTATACATACAAAAGGATGCCAGTGGGACTTCGGTCCACACCATCCACATTCCAAAAAATTATGAATTTTGTTCTCATGAGTTTCCAGGGCGGAAAGATGTTTATGTATTTAGGCGACGTAGTAATCTTCACCCTATCGATGGAAGAACACGGTACCTGATTGGGTGAGGCTTGCGAGAGGCAAAGGTAACATAACTTGAGGTTACAGGTGGGTAAACATCAATTTTAAGGAATGAGGTAACACATCTGACATATGTCTTGGCCATAGATGGGTTAAAACCAGACCCAAACTGACTAAAAGCTGTGGCAGAATAACCTCAACCCAGTACAACGAAAGCATTGAAAAGCTTCTTAGGGTTAGTCGAATACTAGAGACGCTTCCTAAGTGACTTTAGAAAAGTGACAAAACCAGTACATGAGTTGTTGAAAAAAGGTATTAAGTATGAATGGGGCCGCCAAGCAAGACGAGGTGTTCCAAGTGCTAAAACAGAAGCTTCTCAGTCCCCTGTGTTACAATACCCAGATATCTGAAGAAAGTTTATAATCACCACTGACGCGAGCCATGATGCTATTGGCTCAGTTCTTAGCCATGGGGAAGTAGGTAAAGACCCTCCAGTAGCATATGCGTCCAGAACTTTGAACAAGGCAGAGAGAAACTATAGCATAATTGAGAGAGAATTATTGGCGATAGTTTGGGACGTCAAGCATTTCAGACCATATGCTGTCAGTCATAGGATTGTCATTTGTAAGCCGAGCGGTTCTAGGCGCTACAGCCTGGAACCGCGCGACCCTACGGTCGCAGGTTCGAATCCTGCCTCGGGCATGGATGTGTGTGATGTCCTTAGGTTAGTTAGGTTTAAGTAGTTCTAAGTTCTCGGGGACTGATGACCTCAGAAGTTAAGTCCCATAGTGCTCAGAGCCATTTGAACAATTTTTGTCATTTGTACAGATTATATAGCACTGCAGTCGGTTTGAAATATTAGCAATCCGTCCTAGCAAGTAATGAAGTTCACATTGAAATTGCAAGGATGTGATTACGAAATTGTATACAAAAAAGACAAGAACAACTGTATAGCGGATGCATTGTCGGGGATTATGGAAGTACAGTCAGCTGATACCAAAACCGGAACAAAATAAATTGAGGAAATGGCGGTGGTCGAGGAAGACGAACAGCAGGAGATAAATGCTGAAGAAAAGGCGGAAATTTTGCATTAATTCCATAATGCGCCCATAGGTGGTCATCAAGAGATATTAAGCATTTACGATCGAATTAGGGAATGCTGAATGTTGTCCGGTATTGAGGATTACATCATAAAATTCATTAGTTGTCAAACAAACAAAATAACCCAAATTAAGACATAAAAGGCCGTTGGTTATAACACCGACACCATGATGACTTTTCGATAGGTGGAATATTGATATCGTTGGCCAACTGACGGTAACAGAAATAATAGACAAATACTAACATTACAGGATGCTCTAATAACGTTCATTGTATCATAACCGATAGAAAAGTAGGATGCAGATACCATAGCTCGTGTCCGGGCTGAAATGAAAATTCTGAGATTTCGGATACCCACAGTAATACTGAGTGACAATGGTAGCAGTCTTTTGAGTGACACAATAAAGAGAGTGTGCAGATTGTTAAGGTTTGGTAAGGTACAGATTTTCTGTTACCATGCCCAAAGAAACAGAACGTTGGAAAGATCACATCGAACTACAGCAGAATTCTTGAGAAACCATATCAATAGGGCTCAGTTAAAATGGGACAAATGGTTTCCACTCGCAGTATTAGTGTACAATACCACGCCCAATAGAGCCACGAATTATACACCACAAGAGTTATTTTTTGGTACAGCATGTGACATACTGAGTGTATTGCAGAAAGATCTCACAGGTCATTATGTACTGGAATTAAAGAGAAAATGAGACAAAAGCACCAATGTGCCAGAGATAACAATAAACGGTTTAAGATAAGCATTAGGAGTTCTATGATAGAGACCAGAACCCAAAAGGTTTTAAAACTGGTGATCAGGTCTTACTGCACAATGAAAGTTTTAGAAGGGGCATTTACTCGGTGTTACTTTATCTGGAAGAATATATAACAGGAAATACTCCTTTCATAATCCTCTTTGAGTGACTTCAAACCAGCATTGTATAATCATGATTAGTTATTCCCCACAAAGAATTTCACATCATCAGCATTTTACACAGCTACTACCATGAAACCATATTCTAAGGACATAATGGCTTTTATGGAGAACTGTAGATCTAAAAGATAGAGCTATCTGTAATTCTTGACCACTGATATACAACGTTTGTGCTAAGATACAGATTTTTCAATGGTGCCACAGGAACCAAAGCATGATAATTAGGAAGAAATGTTTTAGGTAAAGTGGCTGAAATAGTAGAGTCCCGTGTAAAACACACACGACAAACTCCAACGAGTGGGACGTGTTGCTGTGTGTAACACAAGAACAGAAACCAAACTAAACGATAAGGCAAGAAAAAAGGGGCAGATCAGATATATGACTGCAGGCCATCTGACAGAAGAATCTACGGGCAGATGACTTAGTGATGGGATGCTCATGAAACTAAATAAAATGTGTTTCAAAGATTCGTCCATTAACAGAAGACCATATCTTCTACACGAATGGGGATAGATAGTCTGGGAGAATTATAACATACGCATGGGAACAAAAGGTTTTTGTATTCAAAACTACTGTCCAGTTTTATCACTGTCTATCATTGACATATATGCACATATAATTTTGGGATACATTTTACAATTAAGTTTACGATCAAACTTTGCATTTATCTTTCGCAAATATTCTATGGTATTAAATCCATTGTGGATGTGCTCTCTGTAAAATGCACATCAAACATTCAGATGATACTCAAACTAGTCCTAAAATTTTTGAAGATGTTGGGAGTTACTGCATTCACCGTTGTTGCTGCCAGGTGAAAAAATTCACCTAACTTCATTGCAAGGGGAGACATATAGAGGAAGCGTTTCAGGAACCCTTAAAACTCGATGAAACGCACGCAACACTGCTGTAAATGAATTTCCTGTGTCCAAACGAAGACAGAAAGTGAATTTTTTGTCTCATTAGTGCCCCTACGACTCTAGATACGTAGGGGAATTAACGTGTAGTGTAAGCTGAAACTCATCTCAAGTTTCTATCTTCATTCATGGATAAGATACAGATTTGTCAAATCGGATGAATGTTTTTGAAGCACCTTGCGTATTAAATGAAATAAATGTGAACTGTTCGTACCTGTTGTAGTAACTTGATTCATAGAGTCAGGTAACAGTCTAAAATTGAACATTATATTGCAAAATAGCCACCAGTAATTCATGCACAAAAGTAACGAAAAAAATAACACCTGTGAGATTTACAGGTTTTGATCTCCGATTTCTGTACAGTTTCCGTATACAAGATATATGGGTGATAATGGATCTGAAAAAGGAAGAAGAAACGCTAATAAGTAAGAGAACCTCTTTCTTTCAATTAACATATTGAAGGTCCTCCCACACAGAAAGACAAAAGCAGTAATCATCGTATTATAGGATGATGTGAAGTAACGCCCGCTTTTCCATCGACAAGTTTCGATCGCTGTTACATTAGCAATATTAAGTTCAGGCAAGGTCAAATAGGAGCAGTGCTTCCAATAACTGTCGAGAGACATGACAGGCATAGCTGAGAATACAAATTCGTTGTTAAGTGAACTTTACATCGTACTAAATAGTCGCTTGAAGCTTTATATCCCAGTGGCTTGACGTGTTTTTGTATGAGACAAGAGGTAATTTACATCTATCTGTAGGTAACAGTGCCTCGTATGATACATGCTATTAGAGACGTGAGACAATTTACCATCTTGTAGACTGTAAGATATTTTGTAAGACCTTTTAACCAGCAGAGAATGAGTGGGTATACATTTAGATTCGCCATTAGGCATTTGTTTGTGATCAGCCAAATATGCGGACTCGCACCAGCGACGTGGTGTGTGAAACGGCAAGCAGCTAAAGGGGGTGAAAAGCATCTGGCATGGATCGTTAGTTCCTCCTATGGCCTGTTGTGGCTGATTGCAGTACTTGTTGTCGGAATAAACGGAACATACAATGTGATTAAAACAGTGCAGCAACCGGACTTCCCGCTCTTGATCTCTGTTACGACTGTACTTTCTTCTGTGCTCGCATGTCTGGAGCCTGCTGCAATACTGACCACTTGTCTGTTCACTGGATACCGATATCTACTAGAAGAAATAGATCTCCTAGAACTGGTAGACACATTACTTACCCGTTGCAAAAACTCTGATGGGATGACTGAGTACATCAAAACTCGAAAGACAGCGACCTTGGTATTATGTCTCCTACCAGTTCTTGCAAGTGGGCCCATCGCATGTATCATTGGTGGTGTTTTCGACTTCATTCCAGGGATATGGAAGTTCCTTTCGCTGCAAGTATTCTCCATCTTTTGGCACATACAGTTCTTCAGCGCCGTGTTGGCAGTTCGCGACCGGCTGGGTGACGTGAACGCGCAGTTGCTGAGGAGTGTACGCCCTCCAGTGGACAGCGAGGCGGACTTGGAAGCCGTGGTGACGCGCGCAGGACTTACAGGGGCGCCTGTGGCGCTGGAGGCCCAGCTGCGGCAGCTGCAGCGCGCCAGGCTGGCCCTGCACCGCAGCGCCCGCCTCTGTGGACAGCACTCTGGACCGGCGCTCCTCGTGAACTTCCTTGCCAGCTTCGTCTTGGCTGCAACACTGTTGTATCAGGCAATGTTGGTGCCAAGTAACATATTCTTGTCACCCTCTGAAAAATATTCCACATTTTCCATTATTTCCTTGTGGATATTTGTCTTACTGAATCGGTTCCTCGTTACATGCTGGTTATGCTCTTCGACAGCAGACCGTGCTATCAGATCGGACCTCCTAATGAACAGGATTAAAGTATTTTTGAGAACCTGGGAGGCACTGGATGTTCTCTGCATGCCTATGGATAGACTCCATTTTTCTGCTTTCGGGTTCTTCGATATCTCCTTGTCTCTCTTTGTGTCTTTCCTCAGTGCTGTCATGTGCTATTTCGTAATACTCCTGCAATTTTCACCATAAAACCACATATGCTCTGTGCTCAGCATTAGGAACGAGATAAGTAGTTTTAAGAATATTAGTGATCCATAAATGCGCTAGCTGGTTAATGGACTCACTGCACAGCTAGATTTCAGAGTTGCATCAACTGAAACGATATTGTGTTCTAACACAACCTTAGGAAGCATTTTAAACATATTTTGATACAATGAGGTCTCGTAGTACATACTGCTAAAAGAAGACTGAATATGATTACAGAAATCCAGAGAATCGATACTGATTGCCATATCCATGATTTGAATGTACATAGAGGTACTTCTATGTACCCTGGGGTGACAAAAGTCATGGGATACCTTGCAATATCGTGTCAGGACTGCCTTCACCTGGTGTAGTGCAGCAGTTTGACCCGGGCATTAATTCAACATGTCGCTGGAAGTCCCCTGCAGAAATACTGAAAAATGCTGCCATTATGGACGTCCAAAATAGGAAATGTGCAGCATTTTGTGCACATGCTGATCTCTAAATTACGTCCCATAAATCTTCGACGGGCAACCAAATTACTCATTAGAACTGTCTACATAGTTCTTCAAACCAATCGTGAACAGTTGTGCCCCACTGACACTGCGCATTGTCATCTATATAATCCCATCGTCGTTTGGGGACGTAAAGTCAATGAATGCCTGCAGGTGGACTCCAGGTAGCCAAACATAACCCTTTCCAGTCAATGATCGGTTCAGTTGATCCAGAGGAGCCAGTCATTTCTATAAAAACACAGCCCACACCATTATGGAGCCACCACCAGCTTGCACAGTGCCTTGTTGACAACTTGGGTCTATATCTTCATGGGGCTTGTGTCACATTCTAACACTACCATCAGCTGTTACCCACTGCAATCGGGACTCATCTGATGGTGCCGAAATTTTCTGGTCGTCTGGTGCCCAACCAATGTGGCCAGGAGACGAGGAGATGCGCTGCAGGCAATTTTGTTGTGCTGTTAACAAAGACACTGGAGTCAGTCGTCTTCTGTCATAGGTCACTAACGCCTAATTTCACCAGCTGCCATAATGTAAAAGTTCGTTGTATGTCCCACTTTCATTTCTGCACTTATTTGATCCAGTGTTGACTTTCTGTTAACGCTAACAACTCTACACAAAAATTAATGCTCTTAGTCATTAAGGGAAGTCCGTTGGCCACTACATTGTTCATTGTGAGAGGTAATTCCTGAAATATGGTGTTTTCAGCATTCTCTTGTTATTGTGGATCTTCGAGTGTTGAATGTCCTTACAATTTCCGATATGGAATGTCCCATGGGTTTGGCTCCAACTAACAATATGCATTCAAATCTGTTGATTCCTGTTGTATGCACATAAGCACATTGGAAACCTTTCCTCATCAGTCACCTGAGAACAACTGACAGCTCTGCCAATGTACTGCCCTTTCATGCCCTGAATACACAGTACTACCAGTATCTGTATGTGTGCCTGTCACTATCCTGTGACTTTTGTCACCTCCATGTCAAATACGATATGTGAAGTGTGGTGCCTCATGCAGAATTCATCCCATAAGGGTGAAGCATGCAGCTTTATTTTTCATGGTATTGTCAAATGTGTAACTCACAGTGGTAAGAGAATATGTTGACTTCAGTTGGTATCTTCTTGTTGCACACACTTTCTTACAAATTAATTATATATAATATAATATAATGAATGTGTAAAAATGTTGTGCAGTAAAAACATGCCAGTTTCGCTCAACACACCCACTTACTACTTATATATCTAAATCCAAACCAACTTTCAGCACTTTAAAACATTGCAGATCACTCCTAATACTATTTCCTTAAAATCCATAAAGAGATAACATTAATAAGACGAAATAATATTTTATTTGACAATAATAGACAATTTGTCCTTAATAGAATTAACATTATTTTAAGAATGTTTTGATTACTAATGATATTTCATGTTTTACTTACGAGGATTCTAGGTATGTAGAGATTTATCCACCTGGGACAATATTATCTTCTTCAAAATAATTGAAATAAATTGAAAGAATATTACTAAGATTTCAAAACAGTGCAAAATAGCCATCACATTCTCCTCCCCACAACTTGCCGGAGTTTCAGACCCCCTGATGAATTGTACACGGCACTACATGGGGACTAACTTCTGAATTTACAGATGAATGGCACTTATTCAGGCCACTATTAAGTACATAGGCAAGGGTGTTGGTTGTTTTAGCCAAATGACAGCTCTCTCTACACATTATGTTACAATTAGCTATGGTAACATGGACTCTCTTTGGGCAATGAATCTAGTAGAGTTTGGCTGAAGAAAATAATCTCGAATGTTATATATATATATATATATATATATATATATATATATATATATATATATATATATATATATATATATATTCTAGTGAAAAAACTTGATCTGTATTAAGTCATTTCCAACAGTTTAATTAGGGTACAATTATATTATTTTCTTCTTATTGTTGTATGTATACTTTTAAACAACATGTAATGCCAATTAAATACTTAAATTAACATTGAAAAAGAACAAATTGTGTTTAAAATGAGGAATGTTCCTGTATTAATTTAAATGCAACTTCCTTCAAAGTGATTTGTTGATTGATATGTGTGCCAGTACACTTCAGACTCTTTCAGGGACACCAAGATTAAAGTGCATGAAATTTGTGTTTCTTGTAAATTCTTTACTTTTACAGATAAAAAATTGTGACTGCATTTTTTGATAGGACATTCCCCCTGAAAAACCATTGCTGGCAGTAAGTGTATATAATTTGCGTTGCATAATTACAGGAGATATGGGTAAAACATTCTTTTCTTAATTTCCCAGCCAAATATGAATCAATTTCAAAAATTCAAAAGGCTGCCAAAACCTATGACTATCCAGAAAAATATGATGAATAAAATTGGATATTATCTAGTAATTAAAAATTTCAGTATGTATTCTGTTCTGAAAATCCATTATCAGATTTTTCTTCCTGTATATGGCTATGTAGAAAAGCATGTTTTTAGTACCCACACATTTCATTGTTGTTTTTTGGTTTGTAACAATTTTTTTTTCTAAGTGTCATATTAATAATACATACAGGATAATTTCTTGTGAAATTATGAGGATTTATATCAACATTTCTTTTCAGTTGAGCAGCTTGTTTAAAATCGAGAACAGTCTCACAAGGTTTAAAATAATTTTCTGGTGTTTCTAAATTCCATGTTTTTTGAGGAAATATTTGGTTTCTTCCGTTTTTCAAATGTGGATTACACAACTTTACGTGATCATATATGATGAATCAGCCAATGTTTTTTTCGATTATTTTGAAACAGACGAAAAGTATATATATATATATATATATATATATATATATATATATATATATACAAAATTTTATTGAGTTGTACCATTTTGTGAGATCTAGTTCAATAGTTTTCTTGCTAGTCAAATCAGCAACTTCTTCAGTTTGTAGTTCATAGAAATATGTCAAAATTTTAGGATTTTTCAGTTAAATTTCATATTTTTTATGCTCATACCTCTGTTTATATTTAGTAATAGATACACAAATAACCATCTATTCTATTTCAATTTCACTTCAACTCCACCATCACTGTAGTAAGCCCATCTAAGAGGACCATCCCCAGCACTGAAACTCCTAGTAAAAATTACAATAAAATCCCCTCCCACAAAATTTCTTTACAGTCCCTAAAAGAACCACCAAGCATATTCAGTGGTTAATTTTTTTCATTTTGCTTATTCTTTACTTGATCATTGATAAGGATATGTTCTTCCATACTTATTTTATCATTAAGAGATGAAGTTGAATACAACAGACTGATGATGAAATAAAGTGATGCTCTATTCTATATGTCATACTGTTTCTTTCCTTTATGGATATAAAATCACATATCTTTGTCACATAACTGTCAATTAATTTCTTATTACATTTTCCATCATAAGTTGGATAATCTCTGCCATCAGCTCCAATAATAATGAAGTTGTTCTACAACTGAACATATTAGGATGCAGTCATCCACCTCCAATGTTTATTTTAATTACTGCATCCTTGTTAGGGATATTTGGTCACACAAGCTCCACTGAATTCAGTTAAGTTATCACTTTCACCAGTTATAGTTATTTCTAATTCCTGTATATTATAAAAATTGCAATATAATTAATATAATGTGGTTTATGAATCATTAGTCCACTAAACTGAGACTTAGGCTGAAATGAAGTAATAATATTACTTTCTGGATAAAATAGATTAGTATGTTTTATAAACATTCCATCAGGTAGATTAAAATTTATATTGAGTATTTTGAAAGGAATAATTTTAGGAATAGTTTTCTTATCAGCTTAAATAATTTGGTTACTACATCCAAGCACACTTCCAATATTGTCTTTTACATCCATACACAATTTAACTTTACTCTCCATAATAATTCTCTTTAAAATATCATCTGCTTTAATGGGTTTAAGGGCCTTTTTTGAATACACAAATTGTTCCAAGCGTTTCAAACTATATTGGCAAACAGGAATTTTTAGTGCACATTTTTCACATTTAACTTTTTACTTTTTTGCGAAATATTTGTTGTTAGAAATGTTGCATATAAAGCAACCAGTGGTGTATTATTAAATCTGTCTTGCACAGGTACAGAAAATCTGTTTTTAAGAACAGATGTCTGAAATAGGCGATTCACTTAATTTTAGTAATATTTCATTTATTCAATGAAAAAGATTATGAACCAAAACTAAGAATTCCAGAGAGGAAATAGAAAAATAAACACCTACGATTTTATCAAATTCTATTCTATGTACAATAGTAGAATTAAGTGGTAGTGCAGAAGCAACATTAATGATTCAGAATTATTTGTAGTTCAAGAACAGTTAAACTGGAGTAAGATAAATCACTTGTGTGTTTATTCAAAAAGCTTAAATCAACAGAAAGTCAAGAATGAATAAAAAAAATTTAAAAAGTTAAAGATAAAAGTAATAAGAAGATAACTAAAATTTTTGAAAAGAATGATGAAATTATTCCACCATATTAATGCCAAGATAATTCACTTGTAGTATTCAATGATTTCATTCTTGAAAAACAAGAATTAGCTACAGAAAGTTTTACTAGAGGAAGGAAAAAGGAATAGTTTGGTTTTATTTACCTTAGATACATTCAAAAATACCAAAACAATTATTAAGGAAAAATCTTATTTTTTGTATATTTTTAGACAAGCTGATACAAATTTAAATCACATTTTTCATGAGTCTGTCGGTGGTAATTTAAGATTTGATGAGTTTAAAGATATATATGTATATGTAGAAATGATCAATTTCGAGATTATTACAATAGATATGACTAGGAAATCTACTGAAGGGAAATGCAGATGTTATTCGTACAATTTCTTAACCTAATATTATTTTATCCTTATTAAATGAGCACTTTAAAAGTTGATATTGGTTATCTTTTAGACCATGATGATAATATTTTACTAAAATATATAAATGATTTTCTTTGGGACACAAGATAAAGTATGAAAAATTCTGTTTACTTCAAGTTTGAAGATGGAGCTAATGAAATATTTGTTTGGTCCTTTTTTATTTTTACAGCAGTTTATCGTCAGTTGTGAGCAAAAGCCAGGAAAGCTAAATCCCGTAATCAACAAAGATAGTAAAAAACAAAAAAATTACAACGAAAACTCATTGGCGGCATCACAAATTAAGGCCCTGTAGCTACACAATCATATCAAAATTCTGCATCTTCATGTGTTGGCAAACACCACCTACTAACGTTCCCATAATGAACGTTAACTCTCCACAATCAATCTATAAGTGTATAATAATTCTGCACAAAGCTCACACTAATGGTTCGGGAAAGATTCTGGAAATGTCTGGGCAATATGCACGTTGCATGACCAAAACTAAGCTCCATTCTGAAATCTCTAGTGACTGTTAAACCAAATATCCAGCAAACGAGTCAACACTTCGTTCAATGCAGATTATCATACCAAATGAAACAGTCGCTCAATAACCTTGGAGGGTGTCGAACAAGACAACGAACCAGAAGAGAAAGAAGAAACTGAATCTCAGTCTGGTCAACTAATCCTTACAGATCTGCGTCTACATCTATATCTACGTGATTACTCTGCAATTCACAATAAAGTGACTGGCAGCGGGTTCAATGAACCACCTGCAAGCACTCTCTTTACCGCTCCACTCTCAAACGGCACGGGAAAAACGGGCACTTAAATTTTTCTGTGCGAGCCTCCCCATGTAGAAGGGTGCCAACAGAATGTTTTCGCAATCGGAGGAGAAAACAGGTGATTGAAATTTCATGAGAAGACCCCGTCGCAACGATAAACGCCTTTATTTTAATGAATGCAACTCCAATTAACGTATCATGTCTGTGGCACTATCTCACCCATTTCGCCATAATACAAACCGAGCTGTCCTTCTTTGTACTTTTTCGATGTCGTCCGTCAGTCCCACCTGATGCGGATACCACACCACACGGCAGTACTCCAGAATAGGACGGACCAGCGTGGTGTAAGCAGTCTCTTTAGAAGACCTGTAGCACCTTCTAAGTGATCTACCAATGAACTGCGGTGTTTGGTGTGCTCTACCCACAGCATTATCTATGTGATCGTTCCAGTTTAGGTTATTTTTAATTGTAATTCCTAAGTATTCAGTTGAATTTATAGCCTTCAGATATGTGCGACTTATCACGTAATCGATATTTAGCGGATTTCTTTTAGTACTCATTTGAATATCTTCACACTTTCCTTTATTCAGGGTCAATTGCCACTTTTATCACCATACAGATATCTTATGTAAATCATTTTGCAATTCGTTTTGGGCATCTGATGACTTTAGAAGATGGTAAAAGACAGCATCATCTGCAAACAATCTAAGACGGCTACTCAGATTGTCTCCTATGTCATTAATACAGATCAGGAACAATAGAGGGCCTATGACACTTCCTTGGGGAACGCCGGATATTACTTCTGTTTTACTTGATGACTTTCCGTCTATCACTGCGAACTGTGATCTTTCTGACAGGAAATTACGAATCCAGTCGCACAACTGAGGCGATACTCCGTAGGCACGCAGTTTGGTTAGAAGACGCTTGTGAGGAACAGTGTCGAAAACCTGGAAACCTAAAAATATGGAATCAGTTTGACATCCCCTGTCGATAGCACTCATTACTTCATGACTATAAATAGCTAGTTGTGTTTCGCAAGAACGATGTTCTCTGTATCCATGCTGGCTATGTGTCAATAGTCGGCCGGGGTGGCCGAGCTGTTCTAGGCGCTACAGTCTGGCACCGCGCGATCGCTACGGTCGCAGGTTCGAATCCTGCCTCGGGCATGGATCTGTGTGTCGTCCTTAGGTTAGTTAGGTTTAAGTAGTTCTAAGTTCTAGGGGACTGATGACCTTAGAAGTTAAGTCCCATAGTGCTCAGAGCCATTTGAACCATTTTTATGTGTCAATAAATCGTTTTCTTCAAGGTACTTCATAATGTTCGAATACGGTATATGTTCTGAAACCCTACTGCAAATCGACGTTAGTGATATGGGCCTGTTTTTCAGCGGATTGCTCCTACTTCCCATTTTGGATATTGTCGTGACTTGAGCAATTTGCCAGTCTTTAGGTCCGGATCTTTCTGTGAGAGAGCGGATGTATATAATTGCTAAGTATGGAGCTATTGTACCAGCATACTCTGAGAGCAATCTGACTGGTATGCAATCTGGACCGGGGGTCTCGGCTTCATTAAGTGATTTAAGCCACTTTGTTACACCGAGGAAATCTACTACTATGTTTCTCATCTAGGCGGTTGTTCTTGATTGGAATTCAGGAATATTAACTTCGTCTTCTTTGGGAAAGGAGTTTCGGTAAACTGTATTTAATGACTCTGCTTTAATGGCACTGTCATCAGTGACTTCACCGTTGTTATCGCGGAGGGAAGGCATTTATTGCGTCTTGCCACTGGTGTGCTTCATATATGACCAGAATCTCTTTGGGTTTTCGGCCAGATTGCGAGACAGAATTTCGTCATGGAAATTATTAAAAAGCTTCTCGCATTGAAGTACGTGCTGTATTTCGAACTTCTGCAAAAATCTGCCAGTCTTGAGGATTTTGCTTTCTTTTTAATTTGGCATGGCGTTTTTCGCTGCTTCTGCAACAGCGATCTGACCCATTTTGTGTGCCATGGGGGATCAGTACACTCACTTAATGGTTTATGTGTTATATCTCTCAATTGTAGTCAATATTATCTCTTTGAAATCGTTCCACAACTTTTCTACGCTTACGTGTTCAGATTAGAATGAGTGAAGACTGTCTCTTAAAAAGGCGTTAAGAGCATTTTTATCAGCTTTTTTTAAATAGATATACTCCATGTATCTTTTTGATGGTTGAAGGTGTTATGGTATGCAGCCTAGCAGCAACTGCCTTGTGGTCGCTGATCCCTGTATTCGTCATGATACTCCCTATTTTCCATGATTATTTGTTGCTAAGAGGTCAAGTATGCTTTCGCAACCATTTAAGCTTCGAGTACGCTCATGAACTAATGGCTCAAAACAATTTTCTGAGAAAGCATTCAGTACAATTTCGGATGACGGTTTATGCTTACCGCCGGCTTTAAACGTATAATTTTTCCAGCATATCGAGGGTAGATTGAAGTCACCACTAACTATAATTGTATGAATGGGGTACCTGTTTGAAATGAGACTCAAGTTTTCTTTGAACTGATCAGCAACAATATTTTCTGAGTCGGCGGTTCGGTAACTCGATCCAAGTAATAGTTTAGTCCGATTGTCAGGTATAGCTTTTACCCATACTATTTCACAGGAACTATCTACTTCAATTACACTACAAGGCAGATTACTTCAGACAGCAATAAATACCCCACCACCAACTGTATTTAATCTATCTTTTTGAACACTGTTACAGCGTTTGAAAAAATTTCGGCTGAACTTGTTTCCAGCTTTAGCCAGATTTCTGTACCTATAACTATTTGAGCTTCACTGCTGTCTATTAGGGCTTGGGCTCTCGTTCTTTCCCGATCGTTTCTACAAATACCTTACTGTGTTTTACCTGCCCTCTTGGGTAGATGGACGCCTTTTCTGTGGTTCCCTGAGGCCTTCTTTCCTAAAAAACCACCCAGTCCCTTCCACACAACCCCCGCTACCCGTTCAGCCGCCTCCTGTGTGTAGTAAACTCTTGACCAATTAAGCGGAACCCAGTAAGCCACCACCTGATGGCGCAAGTCACGGAATCTGCAGCCTACACGGTCATAGAACCACCTGAGCCTCTGATTGGTAAGGGTCCACACTATGCACCAACGTTAGAGCTCCCAACTGCCAGAAAACCCCTCTGTGAATGCCCAGACCTTGCAGCTCGAGAAGCTTCCTCTGGAACAGGGTGGACGACTGCGTCCGGCTTAGAGGTGTTGTCAGCCAGAGATAACGTCCGAAAAGTGTTCGTCAAACGAACTGGGGAGGCCCTATGGTGGGTTCTTTGGAACGTTTTCCGCTGCCTACTAGACTTTAGAATGATCTGCTACTCGATCAATGGTGAGGGGTCAGCCTTAGTGCAGACAGTACCTGGGACGGCCACAGCAGTAGACCGATCGGGGGACACGTGGGACGTGCTCGACGTTCCTCGCATCTCCGGGTCCGACCCCGACAGTGATACCCCTTGGCAGCAGCCTCGAGTTGTGTGACGGAAGCCAGCGCAGCCTGGAGCGGTGAGTGAAGGGTCGCCAACTCAGCTCGAATCTGTACACAACAATTCATTACTGTAAACGCACCTGCTTAAAGCTCGTAAAAATGTATAACAAACGAACGGTGTACTCGCCTTATTAGCAGCGGGAACACGAGGTGCTCTGTCTCTGATGGTCTATCCGACACTAAAATGCTTTGTGAAAATACAGCTCTACAAGCACCATGCAGCAATAATCAAACATTTTATATACATCGAAACTCATTACTGTTATTCGACAAGATCTTCCCAGCTTAACAATCCTATCATGCATTTAAAACGAATTTACAATGGTAATCGAAATCTCCTCTAAAGTATTTTGCCAGCAGAAAAACTCGAGGTCATTCTCTCGATAGTTGACTTTCCACACATGCAAGCTAGTTCCCAACTTTATCTGGACACCCATACTTATATGGTCAGTACCTTCTCTGACCTTGTGAGTACCCAAAACTCGACTGCAACTGTTCATAAGACACACGTTAAACTATTTTAAGCCTTTAAAGCAAACAAATACTCAACGCTACCAGCACTTTTGATAGATAATATGTTTTTAAGGATGGCTGTCGCTTCATATTCCAGTGTCCAGCTGCCACGTGCTGTAATGCATCTGCAATTCGAAACGCTGTTGGTCTGTAGGCAATCTGTAAGCGATTTTACAGCGCCGTCCATTAATTTTTATCTTCAACATATATTTGAACAAAAATATATAAGCAAGCATTAAAATTGACAAATGAATAAAGATACTTTGTTATGACAATGTGCAGCCAGGTGTTGAGTCAAAAATTTAAGGCGATTATATTACCGTGACGCCAAATACCATCAAATCATTTGACCTGTGACAGAGCCTACTCCTTTGCCCCAACTTATTCCAAACCAGCTGGTAATTAAAATTTATTTATACATTATTTACTCCCATTCTACTTCAATTTAGACGTCCTGTCTTTAAACACATTTTCTATATTGCAATTTTAAATATAGCTCTAACTTAAGTACTAACACATAAATAATAGTGTGAGGAGATGAGAACGCTTTTCTCTTTTTTTAAAAAAGAAATGTTGTGTAGCACCAAATTCTGTACCGTTATTGATTGTTTCATTTTCATTACCCCATCAATTTTAGAAAGCACTCTTATGAAATTATCTTTCTATTGGGTTCAGGGAACATACACAATTCTAAATACGAAAATAAAAGGATTAGCCCAATGTCATTCCATTTTGCTGAGAGTTAGTTTACGCTCCTGTATTATCCAATGAGATTCCTGAATGTGACAAATTTCATCCATCAACTACTAATCCTAGTCATTTATCCTGAACATCATTTTCTTTCTCAAACTATTAAAGCACTTCACCTAGCATTAGACACTTAATTTTATATGTATGCACTTTATGTGTGCGTGTGTGTGTGTGTGTATTACATGTCTCTATGACGCTTTGAATGGTAAACGGCGGGGAATTATGACTGCTACACCTAGATCGAGAGGGAGAAAGAAAGGAAAATCTAGGCACAGAAGCGCTCAGAGCTGGAAAGAAAAAGAAAATAGAACCCTGAGATTATATCCCTTCTCACCCGCACCATAAGGAAACCCTCCACAGGCTGTACTGAGAGAAGAGATGGACCTCAGATCCTACTGAACTGTTGACACCAGCTTCACAGCATTGGGACCGAGAAAGCAGTCCTGATCCCTCGCTATTACTACCAAATCCGTTAAGGGCGGAATAACTAGCTAGAGTTCAACTTCCAGTTATTATTCTCCACGTCACATGGCTATCCCAGCAATTTATCTACTTAGAAGTCAGATACTCAGGCCCTGATCGCTAGAACTCAGACACATTATCAAACCGAAAAACTGCCAGATAACGTGCAAGCTAAATATTATTCTTAATCAAAGTCAGTGAATTTTTTTTCTCACACATTTTATTTTACAATGTTAATGAACGTTCGGTAGGTGCATGAACTCAAAGAATGTCAGATAACTACTATCTGTTCTTTGTGCAGGCCAATGTTTTCAAGATAGTTAATATGATTATAATAGTTATAATACCACTTCCTTCGCTAATGTATGCGCTTTCTTTTCCCTTCTGCTTTGTCGCTTCAGTAAATATGCTCAACACATATTGAATATCAGTGAAACTTAATCCTTCTGGTAGGCTACACTCTTTAATTTTCTGTCTTTTTTGTTTGTGTTAGCAAAACCTCTGTCTAACTCCATATTTCCGGTTTCCTTTTACTAACACTCCTATTCTTTTTCTTGCACTTCAAATGAGATAACAGTTTTCTCCGTTTTACTGTCCAAGGCATTATCACAGTTTGAATTTGTTGTCCATAAAGTAATATTGTGATTACCTCGTAAAAACTGGTAACGAATTTTCGATCGATAGTCATAAAAACATATGTGCTGCTTCATCTTGTGGAGAGTGAAACATTTAATCCATAGGACGTAATGAGCAATTGGCCACTTTTTAACAAATTCAATACGGTGACGTCAAGAGGTTCACTACAATAACTGCTAGACACCGGTACTTATGAATGAAAGTATTTTTATTTCATAAGACTGCTCAGTACAGAACTTTTGCAACATTACCTTTATGTACATCGAATGCTAAAACAGAAGTCAAACACTAGAGGAGGAAGTCTCTGCTTCCTTGACTGCATCGTATTTGTCCAAAGGAACATAGCATTGTACTTGTGTTAAACAGAGGTACTGAAATATCGTATTTATCCGCGGACACCGGGCAAGCGGGTTTCAATTAAAATGTCTCTCCTGAACGGGAATACATGTAATGGATGTACGGGTGCAGGTTATAGGCGCGTGGCTGACGATATATGAAAGTTTGGGTCTGACCGTGAATCGTACAGGGACAGCCAAATGGTAAGGCCACCGCTCGAGATAAGCGAAAAATCCGGGTTCGAATTCCAATCCGTCACAAATTTTGTTTTTTAGGGTTCCGTTATACAGCTGATGGCTGTCCGTACTGGCAACTGCGAATATATTTCATATATTTTATAGTGGCTGTAGTCACTGCAGTCATGTTCCTGCAGAGATGTATGCATGTGGAAAGGTACTTTGCATCGTGCATCTGAACGACACAGGCACTGCAATGTCGTACTCTCTGTATGGTGTTGACTTTACATATACTGGATGTGGCAAACCCTGGGAATATTTCACTTGGAGTCCACAACTCTGTACGTGAATGGTGAATGGAAGCTCTGCTTGTGTCGGGTCTATACTACTCATTTGAAGTAAGGCTTAAGATTTAATTACATACGCACTTGCAGCCTTACGCCGTTTCGAAGCTGAGTGACGCATACACGGTACGAAGATCCAAGTATCTCTAAGCAGTTGCGTGTGCATGCTTTAATTTCTCAAATGAAATCTAGCTTTCATCTAAGCACTAAAACCAACACGTATGGTAACACCTATAATGTATTCTTCTGTTAACACTTAAATAAGTTCGTCAAGTGTCTTCAGTTGTCCTGCAAAAATATGCTGAGAAGTTTATATATATTAATGTTATTATAACCTACAAATACCTAGAATATAATCAGGTAGCACTTGCCCGCGAAAGGCAAAGGTCCCGAGTTCGAGTCTCGGTCCGGCAGACAGTTTTAATCTGCCAGGAAGTTTCATATCAGCGCACACTCCGCTGTAGAGTGAAAATTTCATTCTAGAAGCAGTATTATTGTTTATTGAGTCGTAATTGACTTCTTACAAACGGTTACCACCACTACAAATGGTTTTCAAGTACTTCATACTGCGGGAGAATGTTCTTAATGACATCGTTGTGAACGGTTATAAGACGTGCTGAAAGGAGGTATTAACGTTGAGGGCAGACACATAAAACCGCATCCCATATACTAATCTAATGCCAGTGCTAGTCCACATCCTATATTGTAGCATTTGTATTTTCATACGCCCACGAGAATCGATTGCGAAGATTTTAGGTACTACTATTTGTTCCAAAAATCCCTCAACTGTAAACAACTCCCAACTGTGGTTTGATGACCTTAACGAGAACTCATCGTGAAAAGTTCTACGATGTTCAGTCACCGAGCGACTCTACACAGTTGAAGACATTATGGACACGAGAACTGCCACTGAAGTACGTTCTTCGTGATGCTATGAGATGTGTTACACGCTGCGACTCATTATCGGTTCTTATTGGACAGACTTGTCATGTGTACTAACAAACTATGGCCTACCTCGATCAACAGTTTGTGGTGCTGCTGATCCTGTCCCGGGTATACGATGAGAAACAACAGTAGATGTATGATTACATAACAGTTCACTGTCTCTAGCCTCACGTAATTACTTTTCACCTTGCCGTGCGTAAAAAATTCACCATTGCATGCTCATTAAATGAACGTTCTGGCGCGATTATCTGAACACCTACCACGAATTCACGTGCACTGCCAGAGTCTACTGCTATTGCTACCACTACTGCTACTGTAACTCCTGCTGCATGTGATACATACTCACTATATGTCGGTCTTCGTACAGCGAGATTAGTAGGGTAACGTCAGCGCTGCCACGTTCACCAAAAGCCGCAACACCGCTTAAGAAGGCTAATTCACGGGCAGACGTCATGCAGCTAACACAACTAACCGTCTAGTATCGATTTTCCTGTGTTCATTCATAGCTTTCCGTGATACCCTGTTCCAATCTACGTGGCTTTGATTTAAGATCCTCTGTGGTATTTGATTCGAAGTATTACACATGACGACTGATCAACTATATACATTCAGGTGAACCTATTAGGTTAAGTACTACATACTATCTCCATTTATTTCGTTTTTCTTGAACATATTGTTCGTAAAGTTCCATTAGCACTCGAAATTAAATATTTTTAACGTATATTTACTGTGACATCAATTGGCTTTGGTGGTGGTGGTGGTGGTTAGTGTTTAACGTCCCGTCGACAACGAGGTCATTAGAGACGGAGCGCAAGCTCGGGTTAGGGAAGGATTGGGAAGGAAATCGGTCGTGCCCTTTCAAAGGAACCATCTCGGCATTCGCCTGAAACGATTTAGGGAAATCACGGAAAACCTAAATCAGTGTTTGTAAAAGTAGGATTATTTCTAAAATAAGCTTGTAAATGACGTAAAAGTTCAAGAATAAATTTTTTTATCCTCAATGTTCAGTTTTAAGAAATTCTACGGTTTTCCTATTTCAGATCTGAAATTGTCATTGTCAAACTAACAGTAGTAGCGATAGAAAATTTCTCTAACACATATCATAACCTACTGTTACTCATTTCACACATTTTTCAGAATGTTTCTGGGATTTAATGATATGAGATAAATTCAGATAATTAATATAACACAAGTGATATCAGTAAGCATTGCTTTTTTACTTAATTGTAATTATCGCGATGTTTTTCAACAGAATTACTATACAACAGCAATCCTCAGAATCTAAGACAAAAGTAAAAGAAAAAGATATTTATATCTACTACATAAGTGGGTAAAATACCAAGAGACAGAAATAATGATGGTTCAAATGGCTCTAAGCACTATGGGACTTAACATCTGACGTCATCAGTCACCTAGACATGGAACTACTTAAACCTAACTAAACTAAGGACATCACACACATCAATGCCCGAGGCAGGATTCGAAACTGCGACCGTAGCAGCAGCGCGTTCCGGACTGAAGCCCTTAGAACCGCTCGGTCACAGCAGAGCGGCCACAGCAGAAATTATGTTACGAACTTACTGTGCATCGTGATCAGATAGAGCATTTGTTACTGGGTAAACAGTTATTTCCTTACTTTGAGGTTCATCAAACAAATCATTATCTATTAGGGTACTACTATCTTTATCCACCCATGTTGGTAAATTAATTACTGAGACCAAATTGTAGAATCCAAATAAAGTTTCTAGATCATTTTTAGTATCACAATATTTCAGAAAATCGACATTGAAGTCACCACAAACTATTAACTGCTTGCTGTTGTCTGAGAGGTAGCACAGTAAATAATCCAGATTCCTCTTAAATATTTCCCAGTGGGGATCTATATACAGTTTTAGCATTAATTCTGAAGTGCAGAGTTCTATATGATGATGACTGTGGAATCTGCTTGTCTCCATATTTTTGAACTTGTGTTCTGTCTTAATGTATGTAACAACTCCTCCATTCCCTATGTTACTTCTGAATGATTAAGCTGCAGTAGTGTAATTCTTATAAGTAACTTATGTAACCCTGCGGTTATATGGTTCTCAGATAGCCACATGTTATTTATCTGTTCACAGCTCTCTAAATTTTCCAGACAGACAAGAAGCTCTTCTACATTACTACTGAGTCCTTTAATATTTTGATGAAATAAGGTAACCTTATTTTTCTGCGCATTGTTAAGCTTTCTGTTGGGCTCCTCTGTTATTTTCACTTCTTTCGAAACAGGGTGAATGAATCCTGATTCTAACGCAAAAAAGGTGCTCCTCTGACACCAGTAAACACAGGGATCTTGCCATGTGTGTTGGCAGCCCCAAACACATTGTCTGCAAGAAGCTCGGCCAGCTGCTACCTTTCACTCTCTTCCTTTAGTGTAGGTCATGCTCAGTATGTCCGCATCTCCCAAGTGTAGGCAGTGAACTCGTATTAGAATTCGTCTCAGTCAGCAGTAGCCTGCTCAACTCAGCGTTCAAACATCTCACAGAAGTACTTACACAAGGCTGGTCATGTCTCAGCAGGATCTACACACAATTGAGATGTGTGTGTGCGTGTGTGTGTGTGTGTGTGTGTGTGTGTGTGTGTGTGTGTGTGTGTGTAGTTGGTACTCCTGTTTCATCCAGATCACCCCTAATGCAGTAACTATTATTCTTAGCCATGCTGTACCTGCTCCAGCAACTATAAGAACCTGATCCTCAATGCCAAAACCTTTGCACAGATTACCTATGTCCTCTGTCAACTGACTAAGGATAGCACTTGGCTTCACAAAAATTGTAATCTGATACCCCGTCTCTAATTTGTGCTGAACCAACTGGCCTACAACCGTCTCATGACTGCTACCTAGCAGCTAGACCTTTTTCTTCCTACTGTCTTTCGGTTTTGATCTAAAATAAATTTCTTTGCTGGAAGTTTGCTGCACCCTACCGTGGCCCACAGCTAGAAGAGGCTCTTCCCACCTACTTGCGGTAACAAATCAAATTTATCGGATACTGTTAGCTGAAATGTACATGCAGTTGAAGAGCTGCCCTCCTTCCTCCCATTGCTTGTTAGCTTTACCCACTTCCCAAGACCTTCTTTTCCCTTCTACCTACATCGTCCAAATTTCGCTTGACCTAACTCAGCCGGAAAGACACAAATCTTTGCCTCCTGCTCAATAGTTCTCTTGTCTATTTTGAAAAGCCTAAAGTTCCATGGGAGAGCCTCATTTAGTTCCCCATTCAGTTTCCCACCACAGTCACCCCAGCGAAATTTCAGCCCACAGTCTACACACACCACTCCCTTTTTAACTGTCCTACGGCAAATCCATATTTATCACACTTTGCAACACAATTTAAAGGCTTGAAAATAGAATTAAATCACTTACAACATTTTACACGATACGAATTTTTGTTAATTATGTGCAGCAAAAATTAAGCTATAGGTTAGCGCATCAGATGTGTAATATAACGTATAAAGCTATTCATTTCCCCTTACAATAAGAACTTAGCATTCACTCATCTTCAGAATCCATTCAATTCTCTTAATCACAATTAGTCTGTGAGACAGTACGGAATAAAATTCATTGTCAGCAAATGCGAGATGCAGGTTACAACCACAAAGGATGAAAGAGGATCTAGAGGAATAAAGACTGGAGGTGCACAATTGAAGAGGTGTGACAAAGGAAAATGGCAGATATGAGAAAAAGATAAGTGAACGTGGAAGACAGGCAGAAGCATTCCTATAAAGTGTTAGGGACCTGATTTGGAACAAAGATGTCCCACAAAAAAAGCAAAGAAATAATATATAGAGGTTACTACTGACAAATGCATATGAAACACGGATGATGAGGAAAAGAGATGTAAGCAGATTACACACATGTGATAAAGTTCCTTAGAAGTAGTACAGGACTGAGGACAGATAGGCTGAGGAATGGAAGTGTATAGGAAATCGTGAAAGAGGAATCCTTGCAGAGCATGGTAGAAACATCAAAGCTAAGATAGTATGGCGATTTAAAGAGAATAGTAAACAAGAAGATTTCCAAGGAAAAACATGAAATAGAGATGGAAAGGAAACGACCAAGAGGAAGACCAGGGGATAGATGGCTGAAAGATGTAGAGGAGTGTGTTGCAGAAATAGACGAGGACTGGACGAGAGTGAACACGGAAAGATAGAGGGAAAACAGTGTTAGATGACGAGGCTCAGAACAAGCCTGTGGCTAGAAATTGTTCTAGATTTTGATGATGTAGTTTTGGCGCGAATTGGCCTAATTCCCACCGTTATTTATAGACACATTATAGCGTCTTGCTGTCAGACTTCTCTTTTGCGAAATCGTAGTGTATACTGACCATTGTTTTTAACACACCTAAGCATCAGATTGGTTAAAAATGGTTCAAAAGGCTCTGAGCACTATGGGACTTAACATCTGATGTCATCAGTCCCCTAGAACTCAGAACTACTTAAACCTAACTAACCGAAGGACATCACACACATCCATGCCCGAGGCCAGATTCGAACGTGTGACGGTAGCGGTTGAGCGGTTCCAGACTGTAGCGCCTAGAACCACTCGGTCACAGCGGCCGGCCAGATTAGTACACTTGTAATCTATGTTATATATTAATTTCCATGACCACAGTTCGGCGTCAATTTTTGAATTCATTAGATAGTTGTAAATTTTTTAAATAATACATTGTTTGGTGAGAGTGTTATAGCGCCTACTCTAGTTTTGTATAAGCGGTAGTTAACAAAAAAAATTCCTCACTCAGAAAATTGCAGTGACTGCTCGTCTTATAAACTCGTCAGTCACTTTTAAATGACAAGATGGTGTTCGAAAAAATAAGGCGAATTTGGAAGAAAATGTGACTATTTGGATACATCAGGTGTCTTACATTTGGTTCTGTAATTTTAGCGAAATTGAGTGCTTCTTTTTTTTAACTACATTGACAGCAGTGCAGTATTTACAAATAATTGTTTCTTATACACCCCACATTCGGTCTTATACTGTTCAGGCAGACGAGGGGAAACAAAAAACCAGGTATTCTGTCAGTAAATTTCGCTTTCATAGATTTAATATTTATGAGGATGATAGCAACCGACAATGGTACTCTGTGGACAATTCAATTTACACAGTATTCTAAGTCATTCACACGTACGCTATGCTCACACAGACACTGGACAACGTTAGCGAATACAGCTTTCGCATGCAGTTTCCATCGAGTCAGCCTTTCTAACGCAGTATACAATGCACTATCTCAGTGACAGAGGTTCATAATACTTGAACTACGTAAATAAATGTAACTGTCTCCAGATATTAACTCATGTGCTGCATCCCCATGCATTTCGTTGATGGACAGCTTCAAACCAAAGAGATGGATGTCTGGAGGAGCACAACGTGGATAACACTCAGATGACATAGGCACACCGATATAGAGCATCACACAATATAACTCATCCCGAACAGTCTCTCTTTAAACTATTCTGTAACAGCATGTTCAACATTCTCAATTTTCATTACTACATCACACTCATTGTCTGCTTGTATACCTATATTTACACATCTGGATTCACTGGCAGTCAAATGATATGCATTGGCGAACAGAATTACAGTAGGACCACTTAGCTGAGGCTCGGGAGTGGTGGCGGTATAGAAAACTGTTGTGAGTCCTGATCTGAAATATCAGGTAACCCACTACTTGTTGCTGCATCTCTATGAGCAGTGATGCAATGAATAGGTGTACGTGCTCAGCTAGTGATGTTTCAGCGGGCTGTTGCACTGTTGAAAAGAAGGAAAATTGCAAATTCATGAAAATGCAACTTAGTGTTTCCTTATTCTATCTGGACGCGGTGGCAGTAAATCTCTTTGGAAATAACAAGGTCCACCTCTCATAAATATCAGGTAGTCCATTCGAGTGCAGCAGGTAATGAGTGGCTGTGCAGTGAACAGGTGTATGTCCCGCTCCAACGTAAGGACTACTGCCGCATCAAGGGCTGTTGTGCAGATGAAAGAAAAAAATCCTAAGTTTTCGTTTAACTAGACAGATACACAATGAATAATGAGAGAGGTTACTGTATTAATACTTACATTCGAATCTGACAGTCTTTGAAGTCTTTACATTCTAATTTAGGATGACAACTGATGATCTCTCGATGGTGTACAGAACACGAATGATGCACAGCTGCTCCTTGCAGAGTAGAGGGAAAGGCGAGGGTAGTGGTGTGTGGGAGGGGCTATGAACGAATGGACGACATTGAGCGAGGACGACATTGACCTACAGGGTGTCCAGAAAAGGACTCCCTGGTTTCAAAATTAAATATCTCGAAAACAAAGGTCGATAGAGGAATGCAGTAAACGGTATGTTTATTGTGAAAGCTGTAAGAAGTTTATACAGCAGTTTGAAATAATAGTTACAAAAGCTGCTAACAGTTGGCGCTGTAATCACCATACGTAATGCCTAGTATAAATAGTGATCCGAAGCCCAGAGCGATCAGTTCCACTATTGAAACGTGAAAGGAGGTTAGCGTACCGAAGGAAGAGATTAAAACCATGTACTCCATTGAACAACTAGTTTTTCTGGTGCTAGAGTACCACAGGTTAGAAGAGAGTCCTACGGCAACAAGGCGAAGTTTTCAAGCACGTTTTAATGTTCCAAGAGGACCCGACGCGAAAACCATTCGTACGCCCTTAGCAAAATTTCAACGAACAGGCAGCGTAACTGATGATCTAGTGGGGCATGTTGGCCGCAAGCAAACCGCAGTTACGTCTGAAAATATCGCCACAGTTTCTGGAATTATTCAGCGAAATACAATGTCATCCGTCCGTAGAATGGCGTCTGAGACTGTTTTGAAGCGTTCCAGCATGCAGAAAATACTGAGAAAGAGCCTACACATGTTTCCATTCAAAATTCAAACGCACCGGACCATACCCGTACGAGCTGTGCAACAAAGGGTTGCCTTTGCTAATCAGATGCTCACAATGATTGATAGTGAAGGATTTGAAGTTGGTTGCATCTGGTTTACAGATGAAGCACACTTCCACCTGAATGGATACGTGAATAAGCAGAACTGGCGATTTTGGGGTTCTGAAAAGCTATATTGGTGTGAAGCGAAACCCCTGTATTCTCCTAAAGTTACTGTGTGGGCTGCAGTATGCAGCAGAGGCATTATTGGCCCTTTTTTCATTCGAGAAACGGTCACTGGTGCACATTACGTTGCAATTTTGGAACAATTTGTCGCCACACAGCAAGCGTTAGAGGATCGACCAGGTACTGAATGGTTTATGCAAGATGGAGCCCGACCACATCGGACCGAACTAGTGTTTTGCTTTCTTGAGGAATACTTCGGGAATCGAGTCATTGTTTTGGAATATCCCAAATTTACTGGTGCAGGCATGGATTGGCCTCCATATTCGCCGGATTTGACTCCCTGTGACTTTTTTTTTGTGGAGCACAGTGAAAGACATGGTCTACCCGAAGCATCCCGCCACGCTGGACGAGCTTGAATCGGCGATCTCTATGGCATGTGAATCCATTTCGGTTGAGACATGTGATGACGAATTTCACGCTTCGTTTGCGCCACCTCTGTGGTGCCAATGGTGAACATTTTGAAAACATTGTGATGTGATTGTTTGCAAAGATTGTTTTCATACGATTATTCCACTTATGTATGCTGATATGAGCTGTACAGCGTACGGCGCCATCTGTTAGCAGCTTTTGTAACTATTATTTCAAACTGCTGTATAAACTTCTTACAGCTTTCACAATAAACATACCGTTTACTGCATTCCTCTATCGATCTTTGTTTTCGAGATATTTTATTTTGAAATCAGGGAGCCCTTTTCTGGACACCCTGTATGACCTTTGAGATATTCGCGCAATGTTCTCAGAGCAGAGGCCATTGGTCCTAGAGGATACTGACCCCATTCGTTGGAGGCCAGGAGAATATTGACCCTATGAGGAGGTAACCTTGACCCTTAATCTTCGGGATATCTGGTAGTAAAGCAGACTGGTGGCAGAGGAACATTGCTCCACTACCTGTCTTCAGCGTAACTAATTCCTGTTACTGGCTTGAAGAATCATTTGACTGCTATTTTCCCTAAGGATTTTCTTTCACATCAGTGTACCTAAGAAGCAATTCCGAGTAATCTAAGTAAGTCAGCTAAAATTAATTTGCTAAGTGAAGGTAATGTTAAGAGAAACACTTTATGGCACCTCATTTAACTGATGGCCGCTGCTGATAGTTTAGTTTTGCACTCTGACAGGCCATATTATCACGTGAATATTAAAACGAAAGCGGAAGGCAACTTAATTGGATGAACATCGATTTCACGTTCGTAAAGATTATAGAACCTACAGTAGCTGACTCTGTAATACAGTAAGGCAAAATAGTTATTGCTTTCTGAGAGAGAAGACAGGTGACTGTCTGAGCCGATTATGTTTAGTGTATGTCGAACAGTATATACGGCTCAATAACCTACTTACTGCATACAATAATTCTTTCTATTATTTTGTGTCGGTGATGATTTCCTGGATGTCGACATGTCAACTGCAGCAGTAGAATAAAGCGATGGATATTTTATGTGCTTATGTAAATTATAACTGAAGTAATCAATAATCCGTAACGTGCATTACAAGCTGCTTTGATTAGTGTGTGCATTTCTTTTTTATTGTAAAATGAGTGGAAACTGTTTCCGTGAGACAATTTGTCCTCTCCTACTTGTGAGTCAGATATTTGGCCTGGCTCCTGTGGCTGTTATTGAAGAATCAAGTCCAGCAGAAAGTTTCAGAAACCGTCTCAAAAATATTGCCGGTGTGGCTACTACTTCCTTCTGGCTCGCTGCCATCGTTGCAGCTGGTATATGGTACGGTTATTGTCAAGTTTTTGTAGATCCAGTACGTGATACACCACTGTTAATCTACTTAACATACGTACTTGCTTCTCTGTGTGCTCTGTTGGATCCACTTGCAATACTAACCATTTGTCTCTTTACCAGTAAAAGATATCTGCGGGAGACAATTACTCTCTTGGAATTAGTGGACGTACTACTTTCTCGTTTCGAAAGCTCATATAGACGAAAAAGCGTTGTCAAAACGAAACTAATGACGAAGCTGCTATTGTACTTCCCGGTAATGATCCTTTGTGGAGTAGCTACATGCATCGTGGTCAACTTGTTCGAAGATCTACCTGCAGCAAACGTTTTCTTTTGTTTGCATTTCTTCACCAGCATCTGGAAAGTGCAGTTCTTTTGCATCGTACTGGCAGTGTGGGGCCGCCTGGGTAGCGTGAACTTGCAGCTGCTGAGGAGTGTGCGCCCCCCAGTGGACAGCGAGGCGGACCTGGAGGCTGTGCTGACGCGCGCTGGACTGGCGGGGGCGCCGGTGGCGCTGGAGCCTCAGCTGCGGCGGCTGCAGCGCGCCAGGCTGGCTCTGCACCGCAGTGCCCTCCTCTGCGAACAGCACTTCGGCGCCGCGCTGCTCCTAAACGTCGTTTGCAACTTTCTAGTAATAGTAAACTTGTCCTACTCTGTTACAGTGAAATTACGTGAAGAGCAACCTGACGTGGCAAAGAAATGCGTTGAACTGTTGAAGCCCTCTTTGTGGATGTTCTATGCTCTGGCTCGTTTGTTAATCATCTGCTGGGCATGCTCTAGCGCTTCAGAACGAGCCGAGAGGTCAGAGCTGCTGATGTCCAAAGTTCAGGTTCTGCTGCGGTCAGGAAAACCATTGGAAGTACTCCAAGTTTCTATGGATAAACTGAAATTCCATGCATTCGGCTTTTTTGAAGTGAACACTTCATTTTTCCTCTCGTTTCTTGGAGCTGCGTTTGCCTATTTTGTGATAGTCATCGAACTTCCCAAATGAGACAAGAGCTGCAGGGTGCTAAAAAGGAACTAAGTGGTGACAAACTAATCGGCATAAGTATTTTTAACTGAATATTCCATCAACGATAATAGATAGAAAATATATCCGTGATTAATTATATACCATACATCCCATATTTCAAACAGCTTGTAAAAATGGTCTGCACTTAAATGTAGTATTTCTGTGTGATTATAAAGGATTTAATCAGAATAAGGGGTGGTGAGACTTCAGTGAAGGGCAACTGATTGAAACTAGACTTGTTAAACACCTGCAGGCTATGGCAGATTATCATAAGCAAGTGTATACCACAGTAGTTCTCCTAATAGCTTTGGTCAGTTGAAATCACACCCACATTACTTATACATTATATGTGTTGGATACTTATGAAGTGTTACTTCACTTCTATTGCTTTCTTAATGTATCCAATAACTGCCTTACAAGATTCCCGTAGAAATTGAGAGCGCTGAACTCTCCAGAAACTGTGTGAGGGTATAGAAAGGGCATCGTAACCTACGGAACATTTTTGTTCTCTATCGTTATACTACTGCCTGTTAATTAAAAACAAACAATATTTACAGCAAAATAGAAACTACCAACGTTTAATTGTGGTTTTATCAGAAAACTGTTGATTTGTAATAAAAGACACAGGAACGTTGTAAAAACTAAACAGACAATAAGAATGTATCGCATTGAGCTAGAAAATGCAATTTGCTCGAAAAAAGTAAAATTAAGAAAAGAAGAAAACATACAAAACATCGTTTTAATACTTCGTCGAGCTTATATACAACATGGTTCCGTTATTTACTGACAACTTTCACACTTATCAACAATAACAGGAAACTGTTGCCTTTGATGATAATGAAGAAGGTACTGTATGCAAAGTAACGACGATAATTATTTAGATTTTTATATGTTTGTGCATGTAAATGGTATCTGCATCAAAACTAATTGCTTTGGGTATATATAAGAGCAGAAAGTACGTGAGTGGCTAATTTTTATCACTTTTAAATGCAATTATTATTTTGTAAGTATAAAAAATACTGACTGGACTAACACTGAATGATATGTAGTTCTAATTATATGCAAAACCAACAAAAAACATTGATAAGTCGTGGTCTCTCAGTTCATCTCCCACACATTCATATATGTTTCTCTCCTTACCAACGCTACCAATACTAGTAGTAATCATATCATTCACTGCATTATTAACGTAGTGTACCAAGACTACTGAACTGTAGTTTTGGTAGAACGCTACTCTAACTGAAACTAATAGCTACACTGCAGTTAATTGCATATGTCTACAATTTTATCAACATTCATGCAAACACGCAGTCTCTCTACTTAAACCAAGAACAAGCTTTACTGGCAGCCATGACAGCACCGTGGAAACTGACAGCTTTGATTCCTCATTGACAGCTTTTATTCACTGCCTGTAGCCTCGCATGGAGTCAGCTGACGTGCAAATATACGAACTGAGCGCTACAATGTGAATTCTCTTACATCCAAGTTTCATGTTATCTTACACCACCTTCTCCATTAAAAATGACCATCAGATTGGATCATATGAAGACAATAACTCTACCGTATTAATTTTAATATTTTGGCGAATGTGTGGTGCGCTCGCACACCTGACGTGTTACACGTCATTCATAATAGGTGAAATATAAACTACAAGATCAAATCAACTGGAAGATCACCTATGGTAACCGTTAAAGGTTCAAGAGGCATCGAGGAATTTGACTACGTTAGCTGAAAAAACAGAAAGTGATCAAATATAATAAATTAATTACAAGGGTTGTTGACAATCTAATTGAAAGCTTAGAAGAAGTAGTTCTGTGTATAGTTTTCCTATTATCAGTCAGCACTGTCAGATGCATGAAATAAATTCAAATCCTCACTACCAATGCTCATACGGCTGTACAGTTCATCTGTTCCACTAACACAGAAATTGAATGAACTCATTGGCTGCAATAAATTATTGTGGAATACAGTATAGATGGGAGATATGGATAAACTTCTTTCTGCATATGAGGCATCTTGGCCCATTTGAGGTATGTGGAAAAACTCACTCGACATCTCATCATTTTATACATCCAGTAGAAGTTTACTACCATTTATATGTTTGGCACATGGCGAATTATATCTGCAGCACATGAAAGTTAGGTCAACTCCTCAGCTTAAAGTGTAAATGGCACCATCTGGACACCATTGCAGGATGGGTTGAGTTAAAGTTTACACTTTCATGGAATGGCCGTTATGAGTTTGAACACTAATGAAGAGATTCATCTTACAGTGGTATACTGAGTTGTTGAGTTGTTGTGAAATACTACATTCGATTGACAAACAAGTCTCTATTTCTTCTCGCATTCTCGTAAAGTTGTTTTTGAAAAAGATAAGAAATATCCTCTGTCTTGGGTCATTAAGGTGACAGTTAAAGTTAATTCATAGTTCATCATGAAGCCATCAACATCACTTAGCTTCTAGTATGCCTGTATATTCGCAGTTAATACCATAGTTATTGATATGTTTAGTTTGTTTAGCTAACAACAACAATAAATTTTATGTAGGATGAGTCAATACACTACTGAAATGATAACTTACACAACCTTCAGTAGAATACCTGAAGCCAGAAGTATCATTACGTGAGTGGCACCAACCATTAGTAATTCTAATCAATAGAGTATTTCATTCTACATGTACATTCAGCATATTAATTTGTTTTTTGAATTTCTTATGGCTCATTGTAGTCCATTTGTAATTACTGCCGCAATGAACAATAAACTGCTTAGCAACCATACCAATGAAGACTGTGTTATTGGTAGTTCGTAATATTAGTAAATTTTCAAAAGATTTTGTGGCATCAGAGTGTACATCTTTTTCTAGCTACTCTAACTTGTCACTTACATCAACGAAATCCCTGTTAGTTACGGTACCAAAGACAGTACTAAAAAAAAAAACAATCCATCCGCATTTATGTCTATTGAGATTACTGTAAATGAGGTTAAATAACTAAAATGCTATCTATTTTCCTTTCATAGGCCGTAAATGCTACTTGAACTTGCGTTTTAGTTGTAATCCTGCTATGATACCATGATATTTCTGGGTCCCACACTGATTGGCGTAAATTGAGTCACTACAAGTCATTAATTCATTTACACTATGAAATTTCTCCCCTACCTCACTTGGATTATACTTCGAAAACAGTTTAAAATCACCAGTAGCAACTACAATACATTTTTTGGGACAAAAAGAACACCAGACTGATGTGGAATGATTCGGACAGACAAACAAAGCTCAAAATAAAAACTAGTGATCAAAATAGAACACGGAATCATTATCTATAAGCACAACACAACAGAATCGAAAAAGTTGAATAAGTTTTATGGAAGAAAAGAAAATGTTTAACTTAGTTTGCCAACTTATTCCATACACACTTGTTCAGTGAACACACTTGTTCAGTTTCCTGCAAGTGATTTACACATGCTTCATACACAATTAATGCTGACCTGGGTGTAGCAGATACCGTGTTCAAGTGTTGCTCACATCCACACTCTGCCTCTTCGGTAAGGATACTGGCTTCTCAGCATCGAACAGAGAATCTCAGTGTCGATAGCCCATCGGCAGGCCACGTTATTGAGTTCTGTAGTGGTATCAGCTGCTTTTGGTGTCTGTCCAAGGGTCTATCCTGCAATTCGTCATCTGATGCAGTACCTGGCCTGATAAATACATCCCCACCTGATTCATATGCACTAAGACCAAGCGAAATCGCAATTGGGCTGCTAATGTAATCAGGAAAACAATTTAGAGGACCATATATGGTCCTTTCCAATATGATTTATACTACGGACGTGAGATTTCATTAGTACTGTGCCGCTCAAGTAAACTTAGCATCTAGCACAATGTTTTGGTGTAAATACTCAAAGTTAATGCTGAGAGGTCTGCTAGAAGAAGTGGTGGTTTCCAGCATTTACATGCTTCTATACTTCATGTAGTTTGCTGACTACGTCTCTGATGTGTTCATTGCTGCTTTCTCTTAATGATGTTGTGAAGTCAAATGCCAAGGTCATTCACATGCAGTAGGCGATTTCGTAAAATCTGAACAGCATTCTGAGCACTTATGGCAAGTATGCATCCCATGAATCGTGGCTATTGGCAACGTAGTGACTTTTCATTTTCGTTATGGTTCTTTCCACTCATCCCCGCATACCTGCTGCAGCAATTTACAGATGCAATTGGAAATGTGGTCTGCAATTATAGCAGAAGGTGACCAATATTTTCAAACCCAGTAGTTAACAAATACATTCGCCACGGTCTCAGTGCTTACTCTTGAAAATTGTATATCTGCAGAAGTATCCCACAGTCGACAAGACATAGTGAGCTCCGTCTTTTGTGTTTAGGAAAGTACCTACGATATTAGAACCCACTCGTTTAAAATGTTCAATCATTTCCTAGAGTACTCAAAGAGACGCTTTGGTTTTACGGCCAATCATTCATTTTCTTGCATGCATCACAGGCGTTCGTTTTCCCGTCTGGCAGCCAATAGATTTTTGCTACTCCTAAGTTCGTTTCTCTGTTGCCGCTTTGTTCTGCCAAATGATTGTCAAGACGTCCTTCTATTCTTGTAGCCTCTCAGGTACGAAAATATGGTTGCCTTTAACGGTGCTCTTGTAAAGTATTCCATCAACAACTTCGAATTTAGGACCGTGTTACCAGGATTGATACTCCAGGCATGTCTCTTGGCCATTAATTAACTCCTCTTTAATTAACTCCTCTTCTCTGATAGTTGCGACGTATAGTTGCCAAGTTAATCCATGCACGCTGATGTGTAGTTTTCTGGGTCAATGAACTACCATGAATTGGTACTCATTGAAACACAAGGTCCATCTAGCTAATCTGTTGTTCGGATCATTCAGGTTTATCAACCAATTCAGTTCTGCTTGATATATTGCTACTACGAATTCTCAGCCCACTAAGACTTATCGTTTGTAGTTTATACCACTAAAAACACATAACTATTTTTCCGTTGTCTGGTAATTTCATTTCTTGCATTCAGAAGGCCTGAGGCAAATGAAATTTTTTCCTCTTCTCTGTCGTTTTCTTGTGATAAGACTGTATGGACTGCTAAATTACTAGCGTGAGTAGCTAGGACAAACGGTTTTGTGAAGTTGCGATACGCCAAAGCGGGAGCCATAGTCAAAGTTATTTTTTGTGTCTCCTTTGCTTTTGAACATTCAGTAATCCACGTAAAACTTGCCCCTTAGTTGGCTAGTTGAGACATTGGGCATGCTATGTCGGCCTACTCTCGAATGAACATACGCTAAAAACTTGGGAGGCCAATGGAGGTCTGCAGTTCTTTCTTATTCGTCAGTTGTGGGTAGTTCTTCACAGATCCTAACGGTATTAAATTAGATTAAACTCTATCTGCAGTTATCCTATGTACTAAATATCCTACTTCAGATTTGCACTCCACAGTCTCACAAAAGCTGCTCGTAGTATTTCAGCATGAAATTACATGTGTTGGCTGAAAATAACATCATCAAGGTAAACCAGACATTGTGAGGACAGAACCCACCACTGTTGAAATGTTGCTTTTTCATTATGATGACTAAAAGGAAGACAGTTACAGTTAGCCGAGGTACGAACTGACACAAGATCTAATATATCTGCCCGAAAAATTTTAGTGTCTCCGTGACGAAAGTGGTATCACTGCTACAGTAAATAACCAAAAGAAATGCACAATGATACTAACAGAATTTAAGCTTATATTCAAAGACAGCAATTACAATGAAGTCATCGCAATTTATGATGATCCCTTGGACAATACAAAAGGTGGAGCATGTTCTTTATAGGGTGTGTAATCACTATGGACGGCAATGCATGATCTACAATATGCTGTTATTGTGGTAGGGTGTTCCATTCCTCCAAGAGCACTGTTGACAGGATACATTACGAGTTCCTACCATTCGCCATCTGAGGGTACGTAATTCTCCCAGGAACATTATCGAACATGTTTGTTTTAGTGGTCCAAATGGTCAACGTTTCTGTGGCTCTGTATTCCTTCCCCATATGGACTCTGAGAAGTGCTTTCTGCCCCGAGTTCATTTTAATGGATGACAATGTGCAACCGCCTCGAACTGTACATGTGGAGTTCTCCTGGAATGAGATGATATTTGGCAAATGGAATGGCCTGCCCATTCCACTCACTTAATTCTTATCGAGCAGTGTGAGATACGTGGGCAGAAGTATTACAGAACAAGCACTTACTACCGTCCATTATTTGTTAACCGCGATAGTGAAGGACGGAACGCCCTCCCGCAAGAACTCCATACCAATCTCATGGCAAACATCGAGGTACATTGCAGAGCATGCACTGTCCTCTTAAGAACGATGCCAATTAAGAACCATGTCCAGCGATTTGTAATATCTAGGGGATTATCATCAATCACGTTGGTGTGAGTGTAATTATTGGCACCGAATAAAAGTATCAGTTCTGTTCATCTCATAGTGTATTTCTTCTGTACTATACTGAAGCAGTTCTTTCTACGAATGGCCCAAGTGTTATCGACTTTATGTTACTTGGCAGTGACACGTCATGCGAAAGTTACTTTCATCCTTAATTTTGACACCTGTGTACTTTGCTTCACTGCGAATCTTTGAGAGGCGCTGAATCATAAACGAATAAACAACAAATAAAATAGCTTTCTGACCCTAAATATCAGGATACAGGTACTACTGCATTATCATCACGGGGGACTGGAATGCAGTGGTGGGTGAAGGAAGAGATGTAGGTAAAGTAGGAAAATTTGAACCAGGAACAAGAAATGAAAGAGACGAACGACTAATTATTTTCCGTAAAGAAAATCCATTAGCAGTGGCTAACACATTATTTGAACACCACAAAAGGAGACGTTACACATAGATATCAAATTTGAATATGGAAAGATATCAGCTGGACTACATCCTGATATAAAAAAGGTTTAGGAACTGTTTGAAGAATGTCAAAGCTTATCCAGGAGCGGATATAAATTCAGACCACAACCTAGTAGTGGGAGAAATACAAGTAAAGTTGAAAAAAGTCTGGAGAGGTAAAGCAAAAGCAAGACAAAACATAGAAAGACTCAGAGAAGTAGCAAAGGCATCAGATTTGGAAAAGATATTTATGGGAAAATGGGAAAGAGATAGTGTTTATGAAACTGTTTATGACAAATGGATACAAATGAGGGAAGGACTCATGGACAATGCCAAAAAAGTACGAGGAATTAAAGTATCCCAAAGTACCAGGAAAGAATGGATAACAAACAACCTGTTGGAAAAGATGGAAGAGCGGAGAAAGTGGAAAAATGTAGAAACTGAAGAAGGCAAAAAGAGGTACAGGAAACTGAATAATGAATTAAGAAGAGAAACTGAAGAAGCAAGTGAAAAATGGATGAAACAGAAATGAAACCAAACAGAGGAAATGGAGAAAGAGGGGAAAGTATGAAATGATGTATAGACTGTCTAATAAGATAGTTTTTGAGCGTAAAACCAGGAGGAATAACATGGAAATAGAAAGAGCGGATGGTACTCTAGCAGTAAAACCACAGGAGGTTTTGAACAGATGGCAAGAATACTTTGAATGTCTGTACAAGGGGGATGAAATACAAAGCGAAATTAAGGTTGAAGAGGAGCAATATGTACCGGAAGATGGAAAGGGAATCACCACCTTGGAAGCAGAAGTAGAAAATGCGCTGAAGCAGATGAAGCACAGGAAGGCATGTGGAATTGATGATTTGTCAGCAGAACTGTTGAAGGGTCTGGGAAACTAGGCAAGAAAAGAAATGGTCTACCTCTGTAACGAGATATATGACAAAGGGGAAATGCCTGAGGACTTTCTTGCACCAGTTATGATACCAATAGAGAAAAAAGGAAACACTAAAAAATGTGAAGAGCGTAGGATCATCAGGCTAATTTCTCATGCAGCTAAAGTCTTGCTGAGAGTGTTGAACAGAAGACTATATTGCAAGGTGGATAGAGGGATTGCGGAGGAGCAGTTCGGATTTAGAAGAGGAAAAGGAACAAGAGATGCTATTGGCCGGTTAAGAACTATAGTGGAAAGATATATAGCAAAAGTTAGAGAAATCTTTGCTGTTTTTATAGATTTAGAAAAGGCTTCTGACGGAGTACAGTGGAATAAGTTGATTGATATAATGAAGAGTAAAAGAGACGACTGATGCAGAATCTATATTTATACCAGAAAGTAAGGATAAGGATTGGAAATGAAATATCAGAAGCAAGCAGCATTGGATGGGGTGTTAGACAAGGCTGTTGCCTTTCCCCACTGTTATTTAACACATACCTTGAAGAGATTATTGCGAAAGGCTTAGACGGGAAAAGAGGTATATGTATTTGTGGAAAGAGATTAGAATGTATAAGACTGGCTGATGACATGGTATTAGTGGCAGAAAGTGAGCGGACAGTGAAAAACATGCCGAAAGATCTGAATGAAGCTTGTGTGGAATATGGGATGCAAATAAACAAAGATTATGGTCATCAGTAAAAGACGTAGACTGTCCAATATTAAAATAGATCATCTACCATTAGTCAAGTAAGTACATTCAGATATCTTGGACGCACAATAACTGAAGACTTGAGACGGCACCAGGAGGTGAAAACTCGAATTGCGATAGCGAAGGAAGCATTCAACAGAAAGAGAAGACTCTTATGTGGTAAATTAGATAGAGGCCTAAGGAAATGGTTTGGCAAATGTATTGTCTGGAGTGTGGCACTTTATGGGGCAGAAACATGGACGCTGAGACGAGAGGACGAAAAATGGTTAGAAATATTTGAGATGTGGATGTGGAGGAGAATGAAGAGAATAAACAGGATGGAAAGGGTGAGTAATGAAAGAGTACTGGAAAGGGTTGATGAGAGAAGATGCCTGCTGAAAGTTGTAAGAGAAAGGAAAACGAACTGGTGGGGACATTCATTGAGAACGGAGTGCTTGCTAGAAGATGTTTTGGAAGGACTGGCTTGTGGGAGAAGACTGAGAGCAAGAAGGAGATATAAGGTGATAGACGACATAAAGGGAAGAGGAAATTATGCAGACCTGAGGAGGATTGCAGAGGACCGGACAGTCTGGAGAACTACCATGTGAAAACCTGCTTTTTGGCAGAACATTGATGATGATGATGATGATGATGATGATGATGATGAGGTACTACAATCTCATATCAACTTCATTACGGTGAGATCAATAATTGCACAAGGAACAGAAGAGGAGGAATACAAGGTAATTTGACTACATTCTGGGAGAAACCTCCAATAGTTAAAACGGATCACAAAAAGTTCTGGCGTTTCGTTGTCAATTCACACTTTCGAATATTTATGACAGCAGTATTTCCTTGTAAGTGTTATGTCATAAATACTTGTAAGGTATTTACCTTGTGCATTTGATGGCCTGTAGGATGATAATGGAAGGTCTGTACTTGTTAACACGACTTTCAATATGACAGTCGAATCATGTTTTTCTTTTCATTATTGCTGTGTACGTATTTATTTGGTAGTCATTCACTTCGTGTAAAAGATGACTGATGTTCTGAAGAGACTCAGTCTTCTTTTGACTATGTTTGGAGATCTGTTAGGTGGTTCAACATCCACGATTATTAAAGTAATGAAATACTGATCAAGTAAATATAAATATTAAGAAGTCATCTGAACCAATATGAAGAAATTACAGCAGCGTATCGGAAACTCACTTTTCCTCTAAAATCGAACTAGTATCATGTTTACTGTATCCCCTTGGTATTTCCACTACTAGTAGCGTAATGTGTGGTAAATTGCAGCACCTCATTGTAGATGTTGAATAACATTCATTTTCGCTTTTCTATTTACAGGCCCAGGAGTTTGTATTATTAGTGTGTTTACGTCAATATGTGCTTATTATTGCTTTCCAAATGTGTTTTAGCACTGTACCGAATAAAATCCTACAAACGTAATACATTCTACTTCATGTCAAATATTTAAAAATTAGTTCGGCTGCAATATTGCAACTTAAAGTACACAGGCACCCAGAACGATGCTACTGAGCCATGTTTTTTCCCGTCTTATGAGCAGGTATGACAGGAAAGAACTTTCTTCTTTTTGAGGACTGTGATAATATCCTTCTACAAGTACCACATTAATACGTTAGACGGTCATTGCTACATTTATTAGTGAAACTATGGGTATCTATTTGTTCTCCAATTATAAGGATACCAGCCGACAAACGTCGCATTGCCTGGTTACTCATTTTGCTAACTTTCCATTAGAAACGAAAACAAGTAGTATAAAGGGATACGCAAAATGTACAGATGTACAACGGCAGTATCCAAATTAAGAAATATGATCCCCGCAGTTTCTGTGCACTGGGCGCAGCTGTTTCGCGTGTCTACAACGTGATTTATTAAACATCTCTATGGCAAAGCCTTTTCGTAGCTTTCTACAGATGGCTATCGATTTCGCCAACATCTGTTTGCCCTTCGCAGTTGAAAGGGGTTTAATGCAGGTTTTTATCACATATATCGGCTTTTTTGAAGTCATATCTCCTGATCTGTGTTTCACAGAATGATATCACTTTTAGGTTCATTCTCTGGCATATGTGGATACCGCCTAAAACGTGTTGTGAATGGTGTTAGTGGTACAGAATTAATGAATACAAATATCATGAAAAATGCTGCAGCTTTCACGCCTCTCGGTGTTTTTGACGTCATATCTCCTGAAATATGTGTGATAGTATGATATAAAACCATGAGCCAAAACATTGTGACCGCCTGTTTAATAGTGTGTTGGTACACTTTTCAAACGCAGAGTAGTAGCGATTCTGCTTGTCAATGACTCTTCAAGTCCTCGATAGGTTTACAGAAGTATATGGCAGCAGACGTCCCGTCATAGGTAATTAAATTCCCGCAAATTATAGGAGGGACATTTGCTGCCTAAGACATCAGCGTGAATTCACTATTATGCTCCTGAGACCAGTACAGCGCGATTCTGGTCGTGTGTCACGTAGAGTTATCCTGCTGGAAGATATCATCATCAGAGAAGCCTTCAACAATGAAGAGGTGCACATTGTCCTAAATAATGTTGACGTGGTTCACTGCTGTCACCGTGTCTTCGAGTATTACCAGAGGTCCCACAGAAGCCCAACGCAGTGTACCCAAAAGCGTAATTGTTCTCTCACCAGCCTGCCTCTGTGGTGTCGTGCACGTTTCAAGCAGCAATTCGCCTGGATGACATCATGTAGGGACCTGCTGTTGCGAGAAATGCGATTTATTCAACAGATATGACGTTTCTATTGATAGACGGTGAAAACTCAATGTTCCTGTCCGCCCTGCAATCGTAACTGACGATGTCTTTGGGTCAACACAGGACCATGTAGGGAACATATGATGTGGAACGCCCTGTTCAACAATGGCCTTGTGCTCTAAAACAGTTGTACCTGCACCAAAGTTGTTCTCTGACGTGAAATCCGCCACAAATAGCTGCCTATCCTGTATTACACAGTGGACGATCCTCCACGTTTTGTGATGAGGTGTGGACGCCTAGTACCGTACGGCCTACACGTCATTCCACCATCATTCGGCTACTTTAATAGGTGCTGACGACAGTAGTACTCAAACAGTGGATCAGCCTCGCCGGTCCAGATATTCTCGTTTTCAGCTGCAGCTCCGCAACAACGTGACCTCTGCCAAAACCGCTTATATCAGTGTATTTCCGCTTTTGCGTCCCGTATCTTCGCTATATTAACTGCTCATTCATCTTTCTTCCCCTTACGTTCTTCCCCACGAGAAGACATTCGGCCTCGTGATGGGCAGTGGTTATAATGTTTTGGCTCATCAGTGTATAGTATTCACTCGATTTACCTTGGAAATTGAACGTAATTAAATTGGTGGCTCATTAATTTAGTATCAACATCAATAACTTCAGCTTTTCTATTACTTTCGCTAGCACAATGAATTATTTCATTAGTTGTGTTTCTCCTCTTTTCCAACACTTGTCAGTGATGTCCATTCTATCAGTAAGTGAATTTCTTTTTTGACCTGTCCTGCAGCACGACTCTATGTAAGTGACTGCTAGTAGTGGTATTTTTCTGTTTACGGATCCATGTATAGGCTCCTTATTAACGACTTGGGTTACCCTTAAAAAAACTCGCCAGTAATGCCTCCAGGCTGGCATCTGATAACAACCTTACACTACACTCAATGTGCAGGACGTTTATTGGATCCAACAAGCGTTTTATACACTTAGTGATTTCATGAAACAAGGTGAGTGGCATACGCACCCGGATAACCCACAAAAGAGAACAGTTATGAAACCCAAAAAAATCAGGGAATGTTCATCAGTGAGACGATATGTAGATGACACTTTCGACCTGTGGCTACATGGAAGAGCAAGTTGAATGACTTCCTTACACACCTCAGTTCCACACATTAGAACATCAGATTTGCCATGAAGTAGAAGGAGTGCTTCCCTTTCGGGATATCCTGCTTAGAAGAAGAGGGACGCACTTTGGGTCACAGCGTGTACCGCATGAAGACGCACACCGGCCTAAACATACACGCTTACGGCTGACACCACCTGGCTCAGAGGAATGGTGTGCTCAAAACTTTTGTACATAACGCTCGCATTATCTCTGACAGCGGAAGTATCAAGGAAGAAACTGAACATATGACAGTGGTTTTCCACAAGAATGGTTACAAGGACAGGAAATTTCGGAGAGCCCTAGGTCCTACACCCTCCATACAATCAGCGGAACCAGATGAGGATTCTCAGGAGGACGCGGTCATTGCATTTATTCCTTTCTGTGAAGCGTTATCCGCCAAGAAAGGGCGAATTCTTCGGAAACACAAAGTGAAGACGGGCTTCCACCCACCAGCCAAAACACAGGCATTACCTGGTAGTGTGTAAGAAGAACTTGCCTACGGAAATACCGGGGTTGTTAGATACCCTGCCAGTGAGGCAAGAATTGCATAGGTCAGACGGTGCATATTGTCGAAGATGGTTGTCGAGAACACCAACGCTATACCATATTGCAGCATCCTAACAAGTCGCCAGTCGCAGAACATTGCGTAATGGAACTGCGTCGGATGGACTGTAACCACACTAAGGTTCTGACACGGACGGTTAAATTCTGGGACGGTGTCATTAAGGAATCTATTGAGATTCTAGTAAGGAAACCGCTGATAAATCGTGGTAGAGGGTACGTACTTAGCAAGGCATGGGACGCCGCCATTCGAATGGTCAAGAAGAGGAACGAGATACTAGACAACGAACTGACTTCGAAGGCAGGTGGAGGAACAGCAGAGGTGCCGCCAGAGCGCGCACCTGGGCGTGAACCTAGGACGTAACACTGGGTTGGCAGGAGCAGTGAGACTAAGTATGCTGGGCACGGACGCGCGATGGAGGGAGAGGGGAAGGAGACAAGAGCGCGGCGCAGCCCCGCCCACTATCAGTCAGTTCAGAAGCGCACCTGATGATGGCAACGTGGTCATTTGCCGAAATATTGTGCCCATTGGACACCAATATCGTGACCCTTTTAGAATGTTCCTTCTCCTTCATTCCTAATGCATCGGTTGCTACATACATTATAATTTCCTTAATAATATTCTACTCCCCAGTTATGTTGTTACTTGAGGATTTCATTTGACATTTCTCATTTAGTCTCCATTCTTTGAGTAGGTGCACCTTATAAATTCTTATGCCCGACAGTGTGTTTATGTGTCGCTTATTCCAACTTTATAAAAATGTTATATCAGTTCTTTCTTAATGGTGGTCTGATGAAACATCCAAGCTTATGAAAACTGTTGGGTACTCTATTCTCCTGTTTATGGCATAGTAACACAAATGATAGTTAAATGTTTGATACATCCATAAGATTTTTGGCACTCCTGGCATAATTACAGTTGGTGAATAAAACATGAAGAGTACAGCTTCACCGAACGGATTAGGAGACGAGAGTTGTAAGCACTGAATGACTACCGTTGCATAAACTGCCACTGTTATAATAATCTGACGGGACAGCTAAGGGCGCCAGTGAATTGTCCTGCGATTTCTAGGGGTAGCCATGCACAGTTGCAATTGTATGCTCGTGAAATAGCTGCTACTGGCTCTAAAGTATATAAAGTTCAGAATATATGTGGACCAGCTTAAATAATTTAGGTGATAGTTGGATCAACGTAAGTTTTAACTCCCCCACCCCACCCACCATGAACCATGGACCTTGCCGTTGGTGGGGAGGCTTGCGTGCCTCAGCTACACAGAGAGCCGTACCATAGGAGCAACGACAACGAAGGGGTATCTGTTGAGAGGCCAGACAAACGTGTGGTTCCGGAAGAGGAGCAGCAGCCTTTTCAGTAGTTGCAGGGACAACAGTCTGGTTGATTGACTGATGTGACCTTGTAACGCTAAACTAAACGGCCTTGCTGCGCTGGTACTGCGAACGGATGAAAGCAAGGGGAAACTACAGCAGTAATTTTTCTCGAGGGCATGCAGCTTCATTGTATGGTTAAATGATGATGGCGTCCTCTTGGATAAAACATCCCGGAGGTAAAATAGTCCCCCATTCGGATCTCTGGGAGGGAAGTATTAAGGTGGACGTCGTTATCAGGAGAAAGAAAACTGGCGTCATACGGATCGGAGTGTGGAATATCAGATCCCTTAATCGGGCAGTTAGGTTAGAAAATTTAAAAACGGAAATGGATATATAGCGGGAAATCGTGAAGTTCGGTGGCAGGCATATATCACTAGGGGTAAGATAGATACTGCCTACAGGATAATTAAAGGGACATTTGGAGAAAAGAGAACCTGCGGTATGAATATCAAGCGGTCAGATGGAGAACCAGTTCTAAGCAACGAAGGAAAAGCAGAGACACGGAAGGAGTATATAGGGGGTCTATACAAGGGTGATGTACTTCAGGACAGTGACAGTATCATGGTAATGTAAGAAGACGTAGATGAAGATGAAATGGGAAATATGATACTGCGTGAAAAGTTTGACAGAGCACTGAAACGCCTAAGTCGAAACAAGCCCCCAGAAGTAGACAACATTCTATTAGAACCACTAATAGTCTTGGGAGATCCAGCCCTGACAAAAATCTACCATCTGGTGAGCAAGATGTGTGAGACAGGCGAAATACCCTCAGACTTCAAGAAGGATAAAGTAATTCCAAACTCAAAGAAAGCAGGTGTTGACAGGTGTGAAAATTACCGGACTATCAGTTTAATTAGTCAAGGCTGCAAAATACTAACACGAATGCTTTGCAGACGAATGGAAAACCTGGTAGAACCCGACCTCGGAGAAGATCAGTGTGGATTCCGTAGAAATGTTGGAACACGTGAAGCAATACTGACCCTACTACTTATCTTAAAAGATAGATTAAGGAAATGCATACCTACGTTTCTAGCATTTGTTGACCTAGAGAAAGCTTTTGACAATGTTGACTGGATACTCTCCTTGAAGTTCTGAAAGTGGAAGAGGTCAAATAGTGGGAGCGAAAGGCATTTACAATTTGTACAGAAACCAGATGGCAGTTATAAGAGTCAAGGGGCATGAAAGGGAAGCAGTGGTTGCGAAGGGAGTGAGACAGGTTTGTAGCCTATTCCAAACGTTATTCAATCTGTATATTGAGCAAGCAGTAAAGGAAAAGAAAAAAGAAAAAATTCGGAGTAGGAATTAAAATCCATGCAGAAGAAATAAAAACTCTGAGTTTTGCCAATGACACAATAATTCTGTCGGAGACTGTTAAGGACCTGGAAGAGCAGTTGAACGGAATGGACAGTGTCTTGAAAGGAGGATATAAGTTGAACATCAACAGTAGCAAAACGAGGATAATGCAATGTAGTCGATTTAAATCGGGTGATGCTGAGGGAATTATGTTAGGAAATGAGACACTTAAAGTACTAGATGAGTTTTGCTATTTGGGGAGCAAAATAATTGATGATGGTGGAAGTAGAGAGGATATAAAGCGTAGACTGGCAATGGCAAGGAAAGCGTTTCAGAAGAGGAGAAATTTGTTGACATAGAGTATAGATTTATGTGTCAGGAAGTCTTTTCTGAAAGAATTGGTGTGCAGTGTAACCATGTATGGAAGTGAAACATGGACGATAAATAGTTCAGACAAGATGTGAACAGAAGCTTTCGAAATGTAATGCTACAGAAGAATGCTGAAGATTAGATGGGTAGATCACATAAATAATGAGGAGGTACTGAATAGAATTGGGGAGAAAAGAAATTTGTGGTATAAGTTGACTAGAAGAAAAAATCGGTTGGTAGGACATGCTCTGAGGCATCAAGGGATCACCAATTTAGTACAGGAAGAGTAAAAATCATAGAGGGAGACCAAGATATGAATACACTAAGCAGATTCAGAAGTATGCAGGTTGCAGTAGGTACTGGGATATGAAGAATCTTGCACAGGATAGAGTAGCATGGAGAGCAGCATCAAACCAGTCTCTGGACTGAAGAGCACAACAACAAGTTTTAACTGGAATTTATCGCCCTATGTATGACAGTTGGGAGTTTCGAAAGTGAGGAGCATCGAATTGATACAAGCAGGTACGTGCTAAAATATCAACGGTCACTTCCGCTGAATATTAAAATTTACGGAATGAATTTATCGAAATTATAGACGAGTTCCACATTTGCATTCCTGTTATCAGACCAAGAGAGCTGATCTTACGAGGTGCTCACTGCTCAGTGTAACTCGCAATTTTCGTTAAATCCCACGCTAGACCAGTTCTAGAAAATTGGTAAGCACTGAAGAAATTTCCATTATTTACGATTCTATCGAACGTGGCAGAATCTCTGCCGAAACCCCGTATAATAGTTTCCGCTGCTACTATTTCTACCAACCTACGCCACTTCATCTACAACACATTCACAGCTCAACCATTGAAGATTTCTGGCCATACGTTGTCCCATCTCCTTGGCTTTTGACGTCGCAAATCTGCACCAGAATGCGTATTACTTGCGCAACGCAGCTTTCTTAAATAATTTTTTTTTCCATGAAAGTTACAAGCAGAAATGCATGTGTGCTATCAAAGCAAAAACAAACAACATTAATTTGTAGATTGGTGATTAATTGATACATAAAATACACTGTCTCTAACGTTATTCATAGCTGTAATAATTTCTAGTATAAAAGAAAAATATGTAAATCATTAGATGAAAATGTAGGAGTAATGTCTCCATGATAGGAAATTTGTCTTCTCTTTCAATTCGAGCATTGAGGTTGGTTATATCTCTCACTGATCTCTCATAACATTCATATTCTGTTGTAAAATTATTACATATTGCAGCATAAATTTATTTATATTAAATCTCGCAGTTGCATTTCCAGAGCGCGCTCGCACCTCTCGAGTACAGCCGAGTCTGTTCAGCACACGCTGCGCTATTCTGGGCAGGCGTGTGAGTGAGACGGTTGTATGTCAAAGACTGCACATGTGGGAAGCTTAGAGTATTGTGTTTGCAACAGAATCTGATTATGTGTAAATACTGCAGAATATAAGGGGATTTTATAACTAGTGCTATTTTCGACTTTTTATTTTTCTACCAGAGCATTAACTTTTATTGCTTGATTAAATAAGTACGTTAGATAGTATTGACCCGCCCGGCTAGCAGGGCGCACTAAAGCGCTACTTCCCGAGAGGGAAGGCGAGCCTGTCCCCGGCACGAATCCGCCCGGCGGATTAGTGTCGAGGTCCGGCGTGCCGGCCAGCCTGTGAATGGGTTTTAAGGCAGTTTTCCATCTTACTCGGGGAATGCAGGCTGGTTCTACTTATTCTGCCTCAGTTACACTATGTCGACGATTGCTGCGCAAACACTGTCTCCACGTATGCGTACACCATAATTACTACAACATGCAAACACTGGGATTACACCCGACTGGTATGAGACGTTCCCGGGGGTAGACTGTTGTGGCGTGTTGTGGGATTGTAAACCACCGAAAGCTACAAGGGACGAAGCCTCTCCGTCGTTTCTAGGACCACAGTTCAATACTCGTACTCACACGCGATATATAGTGCTAATATAATGAGCCGAATTAGAAAATTCTTTACTTCCAGGCATTTAATATCAAGTTGTGATGTTTATATATTTTTACATATTTCGATTTTAGAATATGTAATATATCTGGAACTATGGCTCATGATACAGTCAAATATATGGAGCTATACAGATCAAAATCTCTTAAACCTGAACGCTTGTGAAGCATTGTCAATTTCATAACACCCAAGAACATTCACCACACATGTATGAACCAAAGCTTGAAATAACTTTAGCGGTTTGTCTGTGCAGTCGATAATAATGCTCTTGGGGTAACATTTCACAAAAGTCTTGTAAGTTCCTCGATTAGAGAAACAGGTCTTTGAGCTGCGACTACACTGCACGTCTATCAGCTCAAGTTTCAAGTAATGAACAGCCAAAAGCGAGAACGATCTGACAAATAGAAATCTGTCTTCAGTATTACGACATCGTGGAATCTCTTTGGGCACTCGTAATGAAATATTTCAGTTACTGAAACGTAGCCAGTCATTTCCGGCCCACAAACGCCTCACCTGGGTTACAGGAAATGTGCCATGTCATGAAACTGAACTTGTTTGTTCCTGGAGGGTTACTTTTTGTATGATAGCATCGATCTTATCTGCCATGTGTCTTACCAAATAGTTCTCATCTTCCATTAAGACACTTCATTAATTCAAATAATTGGTGAAGCCGTCCATTAAAGATTCTCTGTACTCCAATACCCTTAACTCAGCATTTCCCTTAGTGGCTACTTTAAAGGCACATTTGAAGACTCTACATCTACATCCATACTCCACAAGCCACCTGACGGTGTGTGGCGGAGGGTACTTTGAGTACCTCTATCGCTTCTTCCTTCTATTCCAGTCTTGTATTATTCGTGGAAAGAAAGATTGTCGGTATGCCTCTGTGTGGGCTCTAATCTCTCTGATTTTATCCTCATGGTCTCTTGGCCAGATATACGTAGGAGGGAGCAATATACTGCTTCACTCCTCGGTGAAGGTACGTTCTCGAAACTTCAACAAAAGCCCGTACCGAGCTACTGAGCGTCTTTCCTGCAGAGTCTTCCACTGGAGTTTATCTATCATCTCCGTAACGCTTTCGCGATTACTAAATGATCCTGTAACGAAGCACGCTGTTCTCCGTTGGATCTTCTGTATTTCTTCTATCAACCTTATCTGGTACGGATCCCACACTGGTGAGCAATATTCAAGCAGTGGGCGAACAAATGTACTGTAACCTACTTCCTTTGTTTTCGGATTGCATTTCCTTAGGGTTCTTCCAATGAATCTCAGTCAGGCATCTGCTTTACCGACGATCAACTTTATATGATCATTCCATTTTAAATCACTCCTAATGCCTACTACCAGATAATTTATGGAATTAACTGCTTCCAGTTGCTGACCTGCTATATTGTAGCTAAATGATAAAGGATCTTTCTGTCTATGTATTCGCAGCACATTACACATGTGTACATTGAGATTCAATTGCTATTCCCCGCACCATGCGTCAATTCGTTGCAGATCCTCCTGGATTTCAGTACAATTTTCCATTGTTACAATTTCTCGATGTACTACAGCATCATCCGCAAAAAACCTCAGTGAACTTCCTATGTTATCCACAAGGTCATTTATGTATATTGTGAATAGCAACGGTCCCACGACACCCCCCTGAGGCTCACCTGAAATCACTCTTACTTCGGAAGACTCCTCTCCATTGAGAATGACATGCTGCGTTCTGTTATCTGGGAACTCTTCAATCCAATCACACAATTGGTATGATAGTCCATATGCTCTTACTCTGTTCATTTAACGACTGTGGGGAACTGTATCAAACGCCTTGTGGAGGTCAAGAAACACGGCATTTACCTGGGAACCCGTGTCTACGGCTCTCTGAGTCTCGTGGACGAATAGCGCGAGCTGGGTTTCACACGATCGTCTTTTTCTAAACCCATGCTGATTCCTAAAGAGTAGATTTCTAGTCTCCAGAAAAGTCATTATACACTAAAATAATAGGTGGATATGCGTGGATATATAGCAAAAACATAGGTACAAGAGCAGAATATAAACAAAGAATTACATAAGATATTAATTAGTGTAAGTGGTTAAAGAATTACGTAAGATGTTAATTAGGATAAGCGGTTGCATCGATTGTGGCGTGCAACCCCTGAAACATTAGAATAATTACGCAGTTCAGTTGTCTTGCTGAGAAGACGGCGCCGTTTTGTTCTGGAAGCCGTCCTGATAGGACGCAAATTTGCCATCGCTGCAGGTAATTATCTGGCACACCGCCATTATTCTATGAGACGCAATCTCACTAGGCGTACTCATAGTAGCACACAGGAACAGAATTAATGTAATTGTCTTTGTGATTTAATTAAGAATAATATTTTGTGAACACAGTGATATTATTTAATCTTGTGTTTCATTTATGTTGCAAACTATTGTTCCAGTTAAGCGGAATCTTGGCTTGGCTAAAGGTTCCGTGTTACAAAGTATATCAAAGGTCCACTATTGTCAAGTGTGCAAAGTTTGTATCAGCTGATTACATACTATTATAATTACTTATTATTATTTGTTTGTTCATCGATATTCGCAAACCAGACAGGAAAAGCCATAGTAAATCAAACCGTCTTCAGTTCAGCCATCATTCACCGTCGTTCATCAGAAAACAAGTGCATCGTACTGTCTTTGCGGCCAGTGTTGTAATGACTCTCCAACAAGTGTTTTTGGAGTTTATAATAGTTCGATTGCATATCAAGCACTTTGCATGACACTTAAACGATTCGAAAAGCACCAATTCTCAGATGGCATTGAATAATGTGGATACTCCACGTGTTACTTTTTTGGGACAAGAGCGTAGAAGCCATAGCATTTCCACAGTAGAGTATAAATCTAATGTAACGTAAGTAGTATTGTTGTCAGCAAAGTGTTTGGTGTGTGACAATGCGACTGCCTCCGGCTGCAGCGTCCATTTCCCCCTCAGCATCACTCGCCGCAGCGGTCGGAGCGCTACGCAGCCAGACCACTTGGGCTAGCAGAGCGCTGTTCGGTCAGGCCTGATAGAGTCGTTCTGCCTCGACTTTCTGATGGGTGTCAGTATGTCTCTTACTACTACTTAATTAACAACCAGTTAGAGTACTTTGCGTTTCATACAAGTAAAGTGCATTCTAAATAGATTTAAAGAAAGTAACCATTTCCACTTCTTAGAACTAGCAAATGGAGCTGGATTCTGGCAAGCAAGGATCACTGCAAGACTCCTTCGTTTTCTGTGTATGTTTCGGGACTACGGCGTGAAAGCACCACTAAAAGGTAGCACCACTCAAAAAAAAAAGCACTTCTCGAAAATAGACAAAGAAGTAAAAACGGTAGGAGACTCAAAACCCTCCTGTGGAATATGGAAGGTCTCAAAGGTGCAATGAACATTGTTCGAAGAGACTTTCTACAAGATTAAGAGACTAGAATCCTAAAAGAAAACTGGCAACACCCATTGTTTTACTGCTCTCGCCGTCAAGCAGGAAGAAGGACTGTGGGAGGAATAACTACTCTGATAAAACCAGAACTAACACCAATTTATACAACTAACAAAGAGGAACATACAATCCTCACAGAAACACAACAGAATACAATAATATCGCCAAAGTCCCAACCAAACAAAACAGCTACTGATATTACAGATGAAACAGGCCAGCTGAACGTCCAGAGCAGATGTGATAAACCACTAATCACTACCAGAGATTTAAACTATCGAAGGGATACTCAAAACTACAAAGAAAAAAATTGATGCAAAAGTTACACAGGGTAGGCTTTATATTATTAAACAGTCTTAATGAACCTACATATATTTTCTGCAATGGCAAAAGCACAATAGACATTGCCTTCGTAAATGGACTAATCTGCGTCGATATAACTCCTCTCTGGACAGGAAAACCCCACCACTTCTAAAATATGTCTCTCTGCCAATAAGCACCCAAAGAGAATGGCAGAAAACGCAAGAAAAGAAAAAGACAAAAAAGCACCTTCAAGAATAAAGGGCACCAGGAAAGTGAAAGTAAAATCAGACCATATATAGTGAAACGCTAAGAGGCAAAACACAACTAGGGTCAGCAATACAAACGCCAGGCAAACTCCTTTTAAAAAGTTGCCAAATCCATGAATAAAATAAGATCGAAACAGTTCTTTGACACGGATTGCTACAGACAACACATACTAGAAAGCATTCGCCAGCTAAGACTGAACACAGAAAATCCTACACTACTCAAAACGTACGCCGAAAAGAGATGTATCTACAAGAAAACTTTAAAAGAAAAGAACAGTACAGTCAGGAAAGACTAGGAAAGAATCTAGTGGAAGATGTCACATGAGGCCCATACGTTGCGCTACGATGCCGTAAACAAACCTAAACACACCACGTCGTTATGAAAGATTGACAGACACACTTCGACGGCCTATTTAACAAGAATTGACTAAAAGGCAAACCATACTGCTCGCACTGAGGCTGACCCCTCACCTGTGGTCGAGTGGGAGGTTGCCCCGGGGCGAGGCAGGCGGCGACAGACTTCCCAGGCGGCCTCACATAAGGCCTCCCCAGTTTGTCTGACAAACAAGTTCCACATGCTGTCTGCGGCTGACACTGTCTCTGAGCCAGAAGGTGTCGCTTGTCCTGTTTCAGGGGAACCCACTCAGCCTGCAGGATCCGGGCATTCACTGAGGGTGGGATTATTGGTAGTTTGGAGCTCCAACGTTAAGTGCGTTATGAGGCCCCCTTAGGGACTTGGCTGACAAGAAGGGTAAGGAAACCAATGTGCACTCCGTATGCACACTGGGTGGAGTCATTCCAGATGCGGAAAGGGTCTTCCCGGATGCCATGAAGAGAACAGGGTGCAGCCAACTGCAGGTGGTTGCTCACGTCGGTAGCAACGATGTGTGTCACTTTGGATCAGAAGAGATTCTCTGTGGTTTCGAGTGGCTAACAGAAGTTGTAAAGGCTGCCAGTCTTGCTTGCAAGATGAAATGAGAGCTGACCGTTTGCAGCATAGTCGACAGGACAGATTGCGGACCTCTGGTACAGAGCCAAGTGGAGGGTGTGAATCAGAGGCTCAGACGGTTCTGCGACCGTGTAGGCTGCAGATTCCTTGACTAGTGCCAAAGGGTGGTTGGGTTTCGGGTTCGGCTGAATAGGTTACGTGTCCACTATACGCAGGAGGCAGCTACAAGGGTAGTAGGGGCTGGCGTGGACTGGGTGGTTTTTCAGGTTAGAGGGTTTCGGGAAAACACAAGAAGGGCTTCAGTCACAAAGGGTGCAGGCTGAACATAGGAAGAACTGTAGATACAGGAACCATTAACATAACAGTTGCAAATTGTCGTTGCTGTGTTGGAAAAGTACCAGAGCTCCAAGCGCTAATAGAAAGCAGTGATGCTCAAATCGCTATAGGCACTGAAAGTTTGCTAAAGCCGGATGTAAGCTCAGTCGATATTTTTGCTAAAAACCTAACAGTGTTCCGAAAGGATAGGCTAAACACGGTTGGCGGTGGCGTGTTTGTTGCTATCAGAAGTAGTTTAACTTGTCGCCGAAAATGAATTACGTACTTCCTGTGTGTTAGTGTGGGCAGAGGTCATTGTTGGCAACCAGAATAAAATAATAATTGGATCCTTTTACCGCCCCCCTAATTCAGATGATACAGCTGCTGAAAGGTTCAAAGAAAACTTGAGTTTGATTTCAAACACGTACCTGAATCATGAGATAATAGTTGGTGTTGACTTTAATTTACCCTCGATATGTTAGCGAAAATACATGTTTAATTCCGGAGGTACGCATAAAATATCACCCGAAACTGTGCTAAACGCATTCTCTGAAAATAATTCTGAGCAGTTAGTTCATGAGCCCACGCGAGTAGTAAATGGCTGTGAAAACACACTTGGCCTCTTAGTAACAAATAATCCTGAGTTAATAATGAGCATCAAAACCGAATCAGGGATTAGTGAACACAGGCTTGTCGTAGCGAGATTGAATATTGTAATCCCAAAATCGTCGAAAAATAAGCGAAAAATATACCTATTCAAAAAAGCTGAAAAAATTTACTTGACACCTTCCTGAGAGACAATCTCCACTCACTCCAAATTAATAATATAAGTGTAGACCAGATGTGGTTTAAATTCAAAGAAATAGTATCGGCAGCAATTGAGAGACTTATACAAAATATATTAACAAACGACGGAGTTGAGACTCCTTGGTACACAAAACGGGTTAGAACACTGTTGCAGAAACGCCGAAACAAGTATGACAAATTTAAACAGACGCAAAATCCCCAAGTCTGGCGATATTTTACAGAAGCTCGAAATTTAGCGCGGACTTCATCGCGAGATGCTTATAACAGTTTCCACAACGAAACTTCGTCTCGAAACCTGGCAAAAAACCCAAAGAGATTCTGGTCGTATGTGAAGTATGTTAGCGGCAAGAACCAATCAATGCCTTCTCTGCGCGATAGCAATGGAGATGTTAAGACGACAGTGCTGCCAAAGCAGAGATACTAAACACAGCCTTCCCAAACGCCTTCACAAAGGAAGACGAAGTAAATATCCCAGAATTCGAATTGAGAACAGCTGTCAACATGAGTAACGTAGAAGTAAGTATCCTCGGAGTAGTGAAGCAACTTAAATCAGTTAATAAAAGCAAGTCTTCTGGCCCAGACTGGATACCGGTTAGGTTCCTTACGGAGTATGCTGACGCATTAGCTCCATACTAAACAATCATATACAACCGTTCGCTCGACGAAAGATCGGTACCCAGACTGGAAAGCTGCACAGGTCACACCAATATTCAAGAAAGGTAGTAGGAGTAATCCACTAAATTACAGGACCATATCGTTAACGTCGATATGCAGCAGGATTTTAGAAAATATATTGTGTTCGAACATTATGAATTACATCGCAGAAAATGGTCTATTGACACACGGTCAACATGGGTTTAGAAAACATCGTTCTTGTGATGCACCACTGGCTCTTTATTCACATGAAGTGTTGAGTGCTATTGAAAAGGTATATCAGATCGATTCTGTATTTGTGGATTTCCGGAAGACTTCCGACACTGTACCACACAAGCGGCTTGTAGTGAAATTAAGTTCTTAAGGAATATCGTCTGAGTTATGTGACTGGATTTGCGAATTCCTCTCAGAGATGTCACAGTTCGTAGTAATTGACGGAATATCATCGAGTAAGAGAGAAGTGATTTCTGGCATTCCCCAAGGTAGTGTTACAAGCCCTTTTCTTTTCCTTACCTATATAAACAATTTGGGAGACAATCTGAGCAGCTGTCTTCGGTTGTTTGCAGATGACGCTGTCGTTTATCGACAAATAAAGTCATCAGAAGATCAAAACGAACTGCAAAACGATTTAGAAAAGATATCTTAATGGTGCGAAATGTGGCATTTGACCCTAAATAACGAAAAGTGTAAGGTAACACGATAATTCAGTCTAATCTAAAAGCCGTAAATTCATCTAAATACCTAAGTATTACAATTACGAACAAATTAAATTGAAAGGAACACAAAGAAAATGTTGTGGGGAAGGCTAATCAAAGACTGCGTTTTATTGGCAGGACACTTACAAGATGTAACAGACCTACAAGGAGACTGCCTACGCTACGCTTATCCGTCCTCTTTTAGGATACTGATGCGCGGTGTCGCATCCTTAGCGGATAGGATCGACGGAGTACATCGAAAAAAGTTCAAAGAAAGGCAGCACGTTTTGTATTATGGTGAAATATGGGACAGAGTCTCACTGAAATGATACAGGATTTGGGCTGGACATCATTAAAAGAAAGGCGTTTTTCTTTGCGACGGAATCTTCTCACGAAATTCCAATCGCCAACTTTCTCCTCCGAATGCGAAAATATTTTATTGATACCGACCTACATAGGGAAGAACGATCACCACGATAAAATAAGGGAAATCAGATTGGCATAATAGAGCATTGTGAAGGTGGTTCGATGAACCCTCTTCCAGGCACTTAAATGTGTTTTGCAGAGTATCCATGTAGATGTAGATATAAATGACTACCTACAGTATGGGGCGGTAACAATTTAGTTCTGATATCATTGTTTTCATTTCGTTGTTCGGTAGTGACTTGAAAATGTACTAATCTAGTGTCTTGCGTTTTGTTTCCAAACTGTATTAGAAAGGAAAACTTGTCGTAACCAACCTTTGTATGTGTATATAAAAGGCACCGTTCTGACTGACTCACTCATTATCACCCACCCCAAAACGCTAATGACATAAACTCGAAATTTAGAGAGAACGTTGAACTCATACTGTAGGCGTAGTTTAAGAAGGGATTTAGGAAATTCCACCCCAAAGGGGATGAAAGTTCGTCTGAAAAACGTCGTTATTAAGGAAAATTTTAAGCTACACCTACGAAAATCTATATTTGGTTACTGAGTCAGAAATAAAGAAATACATATTCCAGCATTTTAGGAAATTTAGCTCCTGTTCGGGTGAAATAGTGGGTGAAAGATGTTTTGATAAGAAATCATTATTAAGGAATTCCAAATTAAAAAAATATATGTTTAACTGTCTTTAGAAACTTCACCCTTAAGAGGGTGGAATAGGGAATGAGATATATTACGAAATATTTCATTATGGAAGCCTTTTTAAAGCTAAATCAATGAACAATTTTATTTGGATTTTCGCTTACAAATAAAAATATATGTTTCACTGTTTTCGCAAATGCAACCCATATTGTGGTAAAATAGGGGATGAAAGTTTTCGTGGAAATATTTCATTATGCAAGTATCTTTAAAGCTATATCGATTAAATTTTTGTTTTAGGTTTCTCTAAAATAAAGAAAAAATTCCACCTTTTATTTTGGTCATTCAGTCTCTAATGAGGTGAAATAGGAGTTGAAATATAATGTCGTATGAAAATATTTGATTGTGAAAGTATGTTTAAAACTAAATCTATGAAATCTGGTATTTGGCTTATCGGTTAGAAATGAAAAAAAGTTCATGTTTCACTCTTTTTGGAAGTTCAACCGCAAAGGGGAGGAACAGGGCAAGACTGATTCACTTACTCATCATCGTCCACCCCAAACTGCTAAGGCCAGAAATTTTAAATTTGGAGAGAGGATGCTGGGGATGAACGGCATTTTGAGATTAATTCGTTGTTAAGGCAATCTTGCTGGTAGAATTATAAAAACTAATATTTGGTTTTTGAGTCAGTAATAGAAAAACATATGTTTCAGCGTTCTCTCGAAAATTGAGTCACTAAGGTGGTCAAACAGCGGGTGAAAGCTTTTTGAAAATAAACCATTACCAAAGCATTTTCAAAGCTACATCTATGAAAACTGGAATTTGACTTCTCATTTGGAAATAAAGAAAAACATGTTTCAGTGCTTTTTTTAAAAATTCAACATCCTAAGAGAATGAAATGCGGTACGAAATCTTTATGAAATTATTTCATTAGGAAACCATTTTCAAAGCTAAATCTATAAAAATTGGTATTTGGCTTCTATGGCAGAAGTAAAGAAATACGTATTTCACTGTTTCTGGAAATTCAACTCATGAATGAAAATTTTTAAGAAAATATTTAGTCATGTTAAAAAATTTTAAGGCTAATGTATGAAAATAAATTAGCATTTCGAGCATATAGACGCTCAATGGCGAGATATCATGGTAAACCAGTGCTTCACTTCTCGGTTAGATACAAAGAAATATTTGTTACAGTATGAAAGTTTCTACAGAAATATCGCCATAAGAACACAAAGGGCATGATTAACAGAAACCTTGGACTGTAACAACGAGAATCGCTTTTGGGCCAGAGGTACGTTCGGTAACAACTATGTTTCTATGGCCTTAATTCGGGTGATACATTTAGAAGGTGTCACAACTTATGAACGACATAGAAATTCAATTTAAAAAATATGTGGAGAATATAAATTCTATGAGAGCAAAGCAGCTGGCACTAACCTAATAGTGACATTTATTGAAAACAGTGGGGTGTATACCTGTTCGAATTTTCCAGACATTTCACTTGCAATGTGTCTGAATCCGAAACAACTCTTATGTGCAGACAGTTGGTTCAAATACTGGATAAAATTTTTTGGAATACACTAGAAAGACGACTTTATTACACAATTTAATCTAGATCTACAACTGCCAGACTTAAGCGGAGAAGACCCTAAGGTAGAATGAGGGGCAGGAAATGTGCAGCACACTTCAACCAAGGCCAAGAAGCCTAGGAATGTACAAAGTATTAGGAAGAAGAAAGTGCTGCTACTAGGTAGTAGCCATGGGTGTAGGCCCTCAGTTACAGGAAAGCTTAGGGGCAGCGCACCAGGCCACCAGTACCTTCAAGCAAAATGAAGGGCCAAGTCATGTGATAGAAGACCTAGCGTCTTTATGTAAGGACTTACAAATGGAGACCATGTAGTGATAATGGGTGGGGTGGAAAATAGTTTAGACAGGGATGGGGCATATGAAATGGGTGGTGACTTTGACAAGATAGCTTCCCTGACTCATGGCACCAACTTACACTTTGTTGAGCTGTTCTGGCGTCATGATCAGCCACACCCTGATGGAGCAGTGAGGTGAATCAATGTGGGGTTAGGAATGGCTCTGAGGACAGCCAGCTTTCCTCATGTTTCTCTGGTGCCTGTCAGGGCTATCAATAGATGGCGTTTCACTAGGCATGGCCTACACCTAAACAGGGCTAGGAAGGGCAGATCGGTACAGCTGATTCATGAAAGTATAGGGGGTGGATCTCGGGCCACATATGGTCAAATACCTGTTGTCACAGGTAGGAAAATTAGGTCATTTTTAGGATAAATCTAGGCAACAGGTTTCCCTCCCTAAAGAGTATCTCCAGCACTTTAAAAAATACTGAAACAATCACTCACAAGACAGATTTTAACACCTCAAGTATCACATATACCAAATGTCACAAAGAAAAACAAACCACTGGAAAGAGTAACATGGGGCATTTCAGAAACTTAACAATCCTCCATCAAAACATGCAATCAATAAAAATAAAATACAAGTATTAGAAGTTGAGCACCAATCTTTGAACTGCATAGTTCTTTGTATTACTGAGCACTGGTGTAGAGACACAGAAATCCAACATGTAGTATTATCATTGTATAAAAAGGCAAACTCTTACTGCAGAATTACTTCAAGGAGTGGAGGGTCATGCATTTAGATCAGAAAAGGAACACAGTTCAAATCAAAACATGACCTCACTACCGTAAGTGAAGAGAAACGCTTTGGAACATCAGCTATTGAATTAGCAAGGCTTGATAACAACAAGAAAATATATCATTTTGTGTGCATATAGATCTCCCAGTGGTAGTGTGAACACTTTTTTCAATAAGTTAACACAAGTTCTAGATAAAGTCTCAAGTACAAAGGTCAAGATAATTCTGTGTGGAGACATTAACATCAAAACTAACATCATAAATGAATCCAGCAGCACCTTCATAAACATCCTTCAAAGTTTTGGTATGTCCCAATTGGTCAGTAGTGCAACAAGGGTTACCACAACGACTTCTTCAGTAATTGACCATGTAGTCACAAATATTGATGGGGAAAAGTGTGATGTAGCTATAAAAGATCTTGGACTATCAGACCATCTTTGTCAAGTAACAACGCTAAAGTCAGGCATCGAATCATTCCCTAAAGTACAAGCCTACAAACTACATCTATCAGAAATCAAAATAAAAGAGTTTTCAAAAGAACTAGTAAAACAAAGCTGGGATAAAGTGTATAAGGAAACCAATGTGAATATGAAATTCTTTAAATTCTCCACATTGTTTAAATTGAATGATGAAAAGGCATTTCCAAAAGGATGCACGTCTGCATCAACATCTCATATAAACAGATAAATAACAGCAGGTATTAAGAAGTCCGCCCAAATACTTAAACACCGCAGTTCCATGAAAAAGATTTGCAATGATTCAAAATTCTTACATTTCTATCATACATACAAAAAGACCTATAGGAAGGTGCTGATTGCCACAAAAGAGTCATTTAATCGCAAAATTATATATAATGCAGAGAATATAAGCAAAGCAGTCTGGGATGTTATAAAAAAAAAAGGAAACGGGGAGAGGCAAACAAACGCAGAATAACACACTGCTAAGGGAGGGGAATAAAGTAATAAATGATCCACAGCACTTAGCAAACTATGTAAACGAGCATTTTTCAACTATTGCAGAGAAGTTACAGCAAAAATTCCCCCAAACAAAAATAACACCTGTAAATATGTTGCACTAAATACAATGAAGTAACTTCCAACCACAGAAAATGAACTTAATAAAGCAATTCAAAAACTAAAAAATAAAAAGTCAGTAGGCTTAGATGAAGTACCATTGTGTGTACTGAAGCAAAGCATAGGGGCTATACAAGGCCCCTTAACAAATATAATAAATGAATCTCTCACATCCGGGACTTCTCCAGAGCAGTTAAAACAGGCAATACTTGTACCTTTGCTTAAGCCATTTCCCTGCAGTCAGCATTCTCAAAAATAATAGAAGTAATTATGAAAGACAGATTAATGAATTACATGAATAAATACAATTTTTTAAGCGAATCACAGTTTGGTTTCCGACGTGGCAAACATACAGAGTCAGCCATAATAGAATTCACGAAAGTTTTACTTGATGCCATTGATAAAGATGAGTGTGTCAGAGGCATATTTTTGGATCTTTCTAAGGCGTTTGATACAGTCGACCACAAGATTCTATTAAATAAATTAGAAGCATTAGGAATAAGAGGGGTAGCTAATGACTGGTTTCGATCATACCTAACAGATAGGGTACAAAGAGTAGAGATAAGACATACTTCAGATAGATCTAAACATTTAGTGAAACACTTCTCAAAACCAAAATACATTAATATAGGGGTTCTGCAAGGTAGCATATTAGGACCAATACTGTTCCTGATGTACATCAATGGCCGAGCGGTTCTAGGAGCTTCAGTCTGGAACCGCGCGACCGCTATGGTGGCAGGTTCGAATCCTACTTCGGGCATGGATGTGTGTGATGTCCTTAGGTTAGTTAGGTTTAAGTAGTTCCAAGTTCTAGTAGAGAGATGACCTTAGATGATAAGTCCCATAGTGGTCAGAGCCATTTGAACCATTTTTTTGACTTTCCCAGTAGTGTTACTCATGGTGAAAAAATCCTCTTTGCTGATGACAGCAATATTATAGTCACTGAGAAAACAAGAGAACTTGCCGAGAAAGCAAATGAAACTCTCAAAGAAGTTCATGATTGGTCAATAAGCAAGAAGAAAACTAATGCCATGAATTTCAGTTTGAAGAGGAAAAATGACAATGTTTAATTAAATGTAGATGGCGCCTCCGTAGACTGTGTAACAAATGCAAAATTTCTAGAAATGAATATTGATTCTCAGTTGAAGTGGTGTGAACACACAAAGGTGCTTGCAAACAGAATGTCATCAGCATGTTATGGCCTTAGAATCTTATCATCAATGTGTAACATGCAGTGTCTTTTAGGTACATATTAATCATATGTACATTCAGTTTTTAGCTATGGCATTCTTTTTTGGGGAACAAATGCACAAAATATGAACACAATTTCCAAACTCCAGAAAAGAGTCATAACAATAACAACCAAAAATACTATTCAAGCTCATTGTAAAGATCTGCTCAGAATACTGGTGATTTTAATTGCTCCATGTGAATACATTTGCCAGTCAGCTGTACATATCAAAAATAACATTGGTAATTACTCCACAAATGGCTCAGTCCACGACCACGCAACAAGAGATAGACTCAACTTACATTTACCAAGAAAAAATAAACGTAAAACTCAAAACAGCATTTTCTACCAATGAATAAAACTGTACAATAAATTACCAAAAGAGATCAAAGAACCTGAAAAAATTCACTTATTATAAAAGGCTGCTAAAAAGTACCTGTTATGCAATACATTTTATACATTGAACGATTACTTAGCTAAAACAGAGTAGGGATTTGATAAGAAATGTTCTACAAATAAATAATAATTATAATGATTATAAAATACCGAACATTCCAAATAACACCTTCACCTTATGTTTTCATACCTCTTCTTTTGCTTTCTAGAAATACTTACCCCCAAGCTATGCATAGCATAATACTAACACCTCTTCCTCATTCTGAGCTCAACATCTCACTCATCATGGAGGGATGCTGAATCACTTTTTTAGGATAGCAAAAGGGAAGTTGTGGTATAAAAAATAGCCAAGAGATCAACAGTGTGTGTGTGTGTGTGTGTGTGTGTGTGTGTGTGTGTGTGTGTAGTGAGTGAAGTGTTATGAAACAATGTGTGTATAGTGTGTGCAGTGACTGATAGTGAGACATGAGTGAACAATGTGGCATTACATTATTTAATAAGTTATTTGTAAAAAAAGTATTGTATATCAGGAGTAAATCAAATGATTGTCTCTAACTAGAAGTCTGTAAGTATATGTGTATACGAATTAGCTTATTTTAAATTGATCTAAATTTGTAAATACTTTGACATGTCCTATATCCTTGTAAAAAGAGATCTACAGATGAATATAGCTACTACTTCTACTACTACTACTAGATCACATCATAAATTTAGAAAGTTAAAACTCGTACTAATGCCTTCTGGAATGAAGTTACATCATTGCAGTAAAAAGAATGTTAGACTGTCAAGTCACTACTATCACTACTAATTACTGTCTGTTCCTTGTGCATGTCCAGCCATACTGCCATTTCAGTAGGCAGAGTGTGACGAAAATTACAAATATTTATGTTGTGAAAACATGCTGACTTATTTTACACACATTGATTTGCTACAAAAATTGAACTTTTTCTGAATTACGGCAGTTTTTCTTCTTGTAAATAAAAAAATTTCTTATTTTTAACAATTGTTACAAAGCAACTGCTCAGATTTAACTTACTGTTAACGAATTTTAATTTACTGTAGTCCACCTTATGGCCCTGGGTAGTTACTGAAGTTGGGATTTTGTTGTGTTTTAGTTCTGTCAAAAAGTACAGAAACATTCAGTGGATCCTTACGATATTAAAGTATATCAATTCAAGTTAATTATGAAGGAAGGTGAAACAGGTGACATAATCAGATCTCGAATGATGTTCAAGAGTAAAGGAATATATTTGCGCAATGTATGTGTCTTACATATTCTGTACATGTAGGTATTCTGAGTAAAGTATGGAAATATGAGAAAACAATTTGCACTTAATTATTGATGAAGTTAAATTTTGGTAGGTGATTCAGAGAAACACTTGATACAAGCCCGTGCTAGTTAAATGAGCCTTAGTACCTCCAGGGCTTAAAACCACTTATGATGGGGAGAACTGTCTAACTACCACTAAGTAGGCTAAAGTAGTAGCTACAACAGATCTGAAGGTATGAAGATTTAAGTCAAAAAACCCAGAAGCAGAAAATCGCAACATCTCCAGAGGAAGATCGAACACATCCGTCGCGTTACACCTTTTGAGCAACACCCGCACCCTCCCCAGGGTGTGTCCCGTCTTGACAGCTCGCTCCACTGCAGAAGAACACGCCCAGCACTGGAAGAGCAGGTAGCTGAATGTCAGTGCTAGTAAGAAACACATATGCAAAACTACGTCTATCCTCACAGCCGGCGGTAATCCCGTTGTATCGTTTACCACCATTATCGTGTACATCAGAAAGACTATGATGATAGCGTGGTATAGGAAACCTAATACCAAAGCAGGGCCAAAGTGTTGTGAGCAGAGGAGCCCCGATCTATGTAGGAGCATCCTGGCGCGCTGCAGCTTCCGCAGAATGTCCCCAGCTGACGCTGACAGTATCGGTGGCACTGCTCGTGTCAGCGCCTGATCCAGGTCAGCGTCAGAGGCGACCGGTGGCTGGACACACTTCAACATCAGCGCTCTGACGGCACCCAACCTGTGTCTCACCGTCAGCACTATTCCCAGGAACTGTGAGTGCCACAGCAGGGAGTAGGCCGTCAGCCAGAGCAATGTCAAACCTCTCAGCTGAAAAAGTCCTCCAAATACACTGTACACAGTAGGAATCATAGCGAGAAGCATAATAATTCCAGACGAGACCATTGCCAGGACCCGGGTTCGAGCATGGATTCTTCTGATGTGGAGATCATCATGGCGCGACAGTAAAAAGTCCACCGAGGCCAAGTGATCGATTACTTCATGTAGATACCTGTTCCCTGTTATTACTGAAGTAAGTACCATTGTAGCAGGTTCTATCCAACTGAGCCACGTAATCGACTTGTGCAAGTGGCTGGTTGCTGTCAGTTTCTGTATGTGAGGATCTGCACAACCACCTCCATAGCTACATAATGTACCAAGGACTACTGTTGCAGCTAGCCACGATAACGAGATGATGAAGCTAATTATCTTGCTGTGTTGACATTTGGGGACAGATGATGCCGATACCATGCTTTGACACGTAACTGGAGCTAGGCCACATATTTGGCTCACAACATACAGTGGCCTGATGGCGTGTCTGAAGCCACTGTCTTTGTGTTGAACGTAGATGTCAGACATATTCTGCAGAGGTACTTCCACCCAACGGTTACAATATCTGTTCCTGTCTTCGAGTATTAGCAAAACAGCAGCAAATCAATAGCTCCACTTATACTTTACTATCACAAAAATCTGGTCTCTTTTACCCAGTTTTTTACTGTCGCATTCTAGTAATGTACAAATACAATATGAAATACTTTTAAAACGTGTTCATCATAACCAAGAACGTAAAGTTTTCTTATAGCTATACTGTCTGAAGAAGACGACCACTAAAGCTCATATCAGCCATACTGTAGCACTGCACAAGATTCTGAAGTGGCCATTCTGTCTAATGCAGTATCGATCGTTAGCAAGGCGTTTCAATTAAGAAAATTAACTCTCATTCACTAGTGGACGTTGTCATCACGCATCGCTCCGACCCTAATTGTCATACTGAGCATACGGGAGGGCTGCTAATTTATCATTTACTTTTTTATAAAGTTGCTCTTAGCTATTATAGTAACTATTGATTGAAATTCCTCTTTCTTTTCTGATAGTTCGTAGTGTGTACAGCGGTTTCTAAAACAGCTGTATTTTAACACCAACAACTTGAATTACAAATATGTTAAATGCGTCGTTCCATTTGTGCTAGGTCCTTCCTCGCCATTGTGCCGTACCGAAAAATACGCAATACCGAGTCTCGGTGAGATTTGTGGAGCGAGGACAAGTTACCTTGTTTGCTCACGCATAGCTTTTCCTCACGTGTTAATAAGTACTGTGATATCAGCAAAATATATATGCAGTAAAACTGTAGTAAAGATACATTACGACTATAGAACAGTGCTATACATAACATTCTCTAACGATGTGTCGACATTTAATGTGTTTCATTTCTTATTTGTAAATTTACATTAGGTTGTAAGTTTATCTACTAACTCGCTTGTGTTCAGGTATTCTCCTTATTTTCAAAGGAGAACAAAAATGCTTCACTTTGTGCCACATGAACGAAACGATCCTGACACATTCGCGATTCTGTGAGGACGTGTAAAATGTGAGATTTCTGATGGACGAACGAAGGCTAATTGACCATATTAGTTATTCCCGTGTGCATGTTACACCAAAAACCGTTGCAAAAGAGGCTTACTAAATGTGATACAGATTTAAGTAATTTGTTAACTCTTCATCTGTAACAGCTCAGGGCTTCCAAATAAATGTACTGGCCCTGAAGCGCAAAATTTAGAAAGACGGCTTGAAAGCTGCTATGAGACTTGACCGTAATCACTACTTGGTAACTGTTATATTTTGATCTGAGAAGTAATGCATTTGAAGGAAAAAAAAACACGTTATGACAGAATGAGACATCTCATGCATGTACTCTGTAAGGTTAACATGAGGGATAAACTAAAAAGTGTAGCTAGTTCGGTCTGTAGGCCGCCACTCACCCACAGAAATAACTGGAAGTCGCTACATATTCGGAAATAAAAAGACAAATATTTGTGAGAAGAAAAAATACAAATTTTACTGTAACTCGTTTTACTCACAGCATTTAAAGCTGTAGTCTTTGATTACAGCATAACAACACACTTGGAAATCGCCACATATTAAGAAATAATGAGTCAAATATTACTGAAGAGGGTGAATATGAATTTCATTGTTGCTCGTTTCAGTCGCGGCAATTGAAGCTGTAGTCTTAGTTTCCTACCAACCCACACCTGCAGGAAACGCCACACATCACAAGTATACAGCGAAATATTTGTGACAAGGAACAATATGAATGTTAATGTTCCTAGTTTCACTCGTAGCAATTTAAACTGTCCTCTTAGGTTCCTGCCTAACCATACACTCGAAAGGCGGCAGATATTCGGAAATAAAGAGCCAAATATTTGTGAGAAGGAAAAATATGAGTTTTACTGTTGCTCGTTTCAGTAGCAGCAATTTAAGCTGCCCACTTAGGTTGCTGCCTAGCCACATACTTGGAAACCTCTAAATATTTAATTCATCCTTAGTTCTCAGGTCAGACTGAATGTAAATAACATCCAATATTGCAAAACATACCTGTTTACGGTCATAAGAAGGCAACAGAACGTATTAACAAAGGTTAACATAAAAAATTTCATGTAATGGGATGGAAACCAACAACTTTCGACTCCAGAAACCACGACGTCATTCATGACGCTAGCATTTAACCATTTGATGTTTAAGTCCAGTCTTTGTTATAATGGTCTCTCTTCAAGACTGGTATCGTTAATGCGCTATTAAGTGACATTTAATGATAATTGTGATGTGTTTGTGATAAATTTCCAGTGATGTGTTACATTGAGACGGCATACTGCAAAATATAAAACAAGTGCGTTTCATTCTTAATTTGTAAAGTATTGACGATAATAGCTCATTCCTAAGAGAATGCTCTATTTAGGCAGTAACCGTCGATGAATCGTTGCGTGACATTTTGTTATAGTAGTAATTATAATAAATCATTCCGAGAATGACATGTTTCTTTAAAATCTTGGTACGCTCGAATGAGATCTTGTGAGAGGCCGGTAACGAAAGTCGATAGCCAACCATACGATTGTCAATATTGATTTTGATGTCAAAACAGCGTCGCGTTTGCGAGAAGTGTAAAACGAGCGTTAACCGACTCCGACTTCCACGGCAGAAATATTAAGAGAACAGTGTAATCAGGTTTTGGGAGATTAAGGTGAGTTAAGTTCGAATCACCCGAGAGTGCAGATGGAATTATAGTGCCAACCAGTAGTGCGACATTTGTACACACTATAAGAATAATGTATTTATGACAGCAAAATATGAAGAACTCCTTAATTTAAAAAACGTAACAGATCCAAGTAAAAGGATACATAAAGCGAGCCAGGTGACGTCATAAAATACACAGCAACGTAAAAAAATTAAAAAGAATTAAAAAATCTGCAGTCAGACGAAGACATTACAGTTTTGGTGACCTATACGTCGAACGAAGTCTGATGAAGGAACCAAAAAAATACATTTAGTGAAGAGAAAAAGAGTTGACTCACAACAGAAACTTCTTTAAAATGCACGAAATAAAGTTATTGTTGTGTAGATTATGAATTAATAAATTGTTTATTACTTGCAAGGCAACTTTTGTGACGTTTTGTGGACAAGTGAAATGAATAAATACAGATTAACTAAATTTGGCAGTATAGAACAATATACAAGGAACAGTAGTCCGCCAATAGCGCGAGATATATAAATTTCAAAGAGAAAAACGAGGACCGTTACGAAATTATCGTTCGTATCCACGAGCAACCAGCCACAAATGAATTGAAGGCAAATAAATGTTTCCAAGAGTGCTTGTACTCCAGCTGGAGGTTTGAGGCAACAACATTGTTTCTCAGAGAAGCGGCAACGACGGTTATTATTTTTCGAGCGACCTGGACATCACGTAGCGATGCTCCGCCAAACTCACGAGGCGCCAGGCAGATGGGCGATGGCGGAAATGACTCGCGACGTTGACTTCACTAACCACTGGTGGGTTTCGCAATTCCTGATGGGGTGGAGGCAGGATATGGTTAGATTAATTAATAGCACAATACATTGCTAGTTGTTGGTGTAACGATGACGTGTGTTTTTATGTGACGAAGGGGCACCGAGTAATTGTTGGGTATTATATTTCATTCATTTGAACCATATGCCAATAACAACTAGGAAATTGGATGAGAAATTTCCAGAAATTTTGAAAGAGTTTAGAGAACTGTTAAATGTTAAAATAGTACAAATGTGTGCTGAATTTATGTTAGACGGTGAGCACAGTAACACTAAACTATTTCAGAATGACACAAACATAGAGGAACATATTTCCAGGTCCAGAGTGGAAACGATTCAAATAGACAAAACGACAACTTAGTTACGTGAGAAGGTAAATGATTTCCTGGAAAAACCGCATTCTGATATGCAGACACAGTGTAACATACTTAGGAATGAGCTACGGGATTTGGAGGAACCAGTTACGTCCAGTGACTTAAACCTAACTATCAGTAAAGCCAAGAGATGTTACCGTTTAAAAAGGCAAATGTGCCAGAATTTGTGGGTATTAAGGAGCATCTGTCAGACAAAGACTAATTTTTTTAATATCTTAGACACAATGAAACTTTCCGAGGGTTTATAGTGTCTAGAATCTCCCTGCAGAAGTGGGAGGAACAAGTTATTTAACTGGTGTAGCAAAAGGTACAGGAAGAAATCGGGTGGTCAGTCATCGTTTGACTCGAAAAATATGGAAGAAGAATTTAGAAAATTATGGTATCAACTTGTCAACATCAAGAATTATATTGTCAATAGTAGACAGAATACGTTTTTCCAATGGAAACCATAGAAGTATCTCGCTTGGATAAAGGTACTAATGTAACCAAGCAATTCACCATGTTTAAACCAGATGAAAAATGTGTTCTATGCATTTTTAAGAGCGTTTAGAAATTCGTTACCTTAACGTTGGGACTACAGCATAGAGTTGATTTAATTTGAGTTATCTCGAAGGTGATGCAGCTGATTGGAGAACAATCCACGCTGGGGAACTTAATTGTTGGGATGACTTCGAGGAAACTAGGTCAAATGAACAGATAGAGGCTCAGTTTGGTTAACCAAAAAAGAAACCGATGGGTCAAATAAATTCAGAGATGAGGAGTGCATAGTGGATCTATGAGCCCTAGAACTACAACTGTTCAAGTAAGCTCGAACCAGCTACCATTTGGTCGAGAGGAACCATCGCACTTTGAACTAGTAGATGATTTTCATCCCTAGTCCGCATCATTAGACATTCCACCACGCTTATGCTAAAAATTCCGCTGAACAAATGCAAGAATCCTTCCTGCTGATTTTCTTCACAATTTTGGTGTGTGTTTTGAAATAAAGTGTGCCTGTCCAATACAGCATTTTGTGTCAGAAGCGAGCCTGTGGCGGCTAATTACAGGCAGGTACAGTCAGGGTTATGTACAATGGAGGTCGTAGCACTGTATCGGAATTAGGCATGTCAGTAGGGAGGGAGACACGCACTAGTGTCAGGGGCGGTTTTCAGTCTTAGAGGCAGCCCTCTCAAAGAGATCTGTCTGAACAGAGACTTTTTGGTATGCGATTTACACCTGTCTATAGACATCGAAGAGATTATCTCGCTCATCTATCATAGAATGCCCAAATAGATGAGAAGGCTGTTGTTGACTGGACCAGAAGTCAATATCAAGTCCTTTCCCGAAATGTTGACAGCATTAGACGATATTCAGAAGGACTGAACGTCGCTAATGAGGAACGACATAGCACAAGTAATAATGGTAGTAATCACTGCAGCAGAACTGGTTCCGAAGACTGGTGAGCGAAACGAAGAAACACGGGCTACTCTCGCTATCTAACAAGTTGCAAGAAGAGATATTGTCTGTCCACAGTAGTTGTTAGTGGATGTCCTTGCAAAGGAGATCAGTGTGGCAGAGCAGGATTATCAAAGCCGTCATGCAGTTTTGTATTACCACAAATAATTTTACTGACGCAGACGCCATTATCTCGGCGAATTCGAAATCATATTTAACTTTCTAAAACAGTAACTGCCATCAGAATCATAGAAGGTCAAATCTTGATATTACGTAGGTGATATTAAAATGGTCTACCCAATAGGTTACCAGGTTTCAGCCAGCCCTTATAGTGTGATAACTATGAAAACAAATTTTATTAAGAGCTGACTGATTGAGTCGCATGGATGCAGTAACGAAGAGAAAGCGGGAGGGTTTACAAGAACGTAGGCGGAAGAGCATCTGTGTGTTCGCGAAGCATGGGCTGGAGATCTACGGATACGGATTTACAACTCCCTGAGACCTAGGTTCAGGGCAAGTAGTTGGCACTCCACACACCGGAAAGCGTTCCGACAAAAAAAATTTATATATCCGCAGCCTCCCAAAAAACATTTCCACGTTGTACCTTCGTTCTGTTGCACCTTCGTTATGTTGCAAGCGCGATAGGAGATAATTCCAGACACGCCCAAAAGCGTACGTTTCTCATATCAGGTGCATTGTGCTGCCAGCTACTTCCAGGTACTCCATATCAGCGACCTCAGTAGTCATTAGACATGGTGAGAGAGCAGAATGGGGCGCTCCGCGGACCACACGGACTTCGAATGTGGTCAGGTGATTTGGTGTCACTTGTGTCATACGTCTGTGTCACACTCACAAATATTCCTATGTCCAGTGTCTCCGATGTGATAGTGAAGTAGCAACGTGAAGGGACACATACAACACAAAAGCATACAGGCCAACCTCATATGTTGAGTGACAGAGGCCGCCGAAAGTTTAAGAGGGTCGCAATGTGTAATAGGCAGACTTCTGTCCAGACCATAACACAGGAATTCCAAACTGCATCAGGATCCTCTGCAAGTAATATGACAGTAAGGCAGGAGGTGGGAAAACTTGGATTTCATGGTCAAGCCGCTGCTCATAAGCCACACACGACGCCTCGCTTGGTGTAAGGAGCATAAACATTGGACGATTTAACAGTGGAAAAACGTTGTGTGGAGTGACGAATCACAGTACACAATGTGGCGATCTGATGGCAGGGTGTGGGTATGGCGAATGCCCGGTGAACGTCATCTGCCAGCGTGTGTAGTGCCAGCAGTAAAATTCGGAGGCGGTGGTGTTATGGTGTGGTCGTGTTTTCCATGGAGGGGGTTCGCACCCCTTGTTGTTTTGCGTGGCACTATCACAGCACAGGCCTACAATGATGTTTTAAGCACCTTCTAGCTTCCCACTGTTGAAGAGCAATTCGGGGATGGCTATTGCATGTTTCAACACAATCGAGCACCTGTTCATAATGCACGGCCTGTGCCAGAGTGTTTACACGGCAATAACATACCTGTAAAGGACTGGCCTGCACAGAGTCCTGACCTGAATCCTATAGATCACATTCTGGATGTTTTGGAACGCCGACTTCGTGCCAGGCCTCACCGACTGACATCGATACCTCTCCTCAGTGCAGCACTCCGTGAAGAATGGACTGCCATTACTCAAGAAACTTTCCAGCACCTGATTGAATGCATTCGTGCGAGAGTGGAAGATGTCATCGAGGCTAAGGGTGGGCTAACACCGTATTGAATTCCAGCATTACCGATGGAGGGTGCCATGAACTTGTAAGTCATTTTTGGCCAGGTGTCCGGCTAGTTTTTATCACTTAGTGTATTAATACAAGAACCCTCTCCCTTCTACTATCTCCCCCAGCCATGCAACAAGTAGTAGAATGATAAGTCGTATGTAGTGTAATGAGTAATGTTCTTCTGTTTGTGTAGCACATAAGTTCTGTTTATTTACTTCTTTTTGAAAATGTAGTTAGCAGAGAACGCGAAAATACTTACAATTTTACAACCATTTTGAAGACGGGTAATAGTCCCACGGCAACCTTGAAATAAAGAGAAGGAAACTGACTCTAGCTGTAGAAACGTCGCTGAAATGATCGGGAAGAGCTCCTAGTTCGGTTAGAAAGGGAAGTTGCAGGTATGGATGCATGTCCTGACCTGCGTTTAGCAGGAAAGAGTAATAACAGTATGGTAACTGTTCCTCTTAGAGAGAAATGCAACCTCCAACAGAATTCCATTGAGTGGCAGATTTCGAAGTGAGCGTAGATACCCCTTCTTCCCCTCTAAGTATCGCAGAAGGAAGATATGATCAAAAGATCGACCTTTGGGACGAGATTCTTCCGCAGAATAAGCGATACGTTGGTTAAATACTATGAGAACAGAGAAGACATTCGCAATACACATAGACCAATAACCTTACGAGAACAAGCTATCCCACACAGTTTATGAGACGAAAGTGAGGGGAGTGATATACGGATAGCGTATGTTACGTATTATAAAACTAGGTCAAAAAATAAAGGAAAGACAAAAATTGAAGCGTTACAGAAACTGGATCACTTTCACAAGCGCCGAAAGGAAAACGTCATAGAGAGGAACTGATACCAACCTCTGGAGTTCTTTAGTCAGAATCAGTATCAGGTGTCAAGCAGATAGGGGAATGGGAAGAGGATGTACCGAGCTAAGGGAATCCATTTTGACAACCCGTTGCTGTCTATCAAGAAGATCACGTGGATTTTTACAGTCGGGTAGGGCAGCGACCGAAGAAAAATGAGAGGAACAGTAAACATCGAATATTTTCTGAAGAAACTTTGTTTCGAGAAGCAGGTTTTCTAGTAACAGCAAGTGGAGTCATAGTAGTGGAAATATCAGTGAAGAGGCTCAGTTCTTTTGGACTTCGTACAGATGGAGCAGGAGAATAGAATTAAGAGTTTCGAGTCTAGAATTAAGAAAAGATGGTCACAAATTTCGTTATCTAGTTCATACGATCTTGCTTTTGAAATTTTAATTTGTTTCATATTAAATGGGATGCTTGGTGCTGATGAAAGAAATGTCGGTATGGAGAGAATTGTTGCAGACGAAGTAGGGTTTGCTATGTGTCTATCCTCAGTGTGAAAAACTTCATTTTTTGAGAAGGAAAAAGGTGGAGCTCGTGATTCAGTGACAATTACGTCATCATTCCACAAAAGAAAACGTAGTAGAAATAAACGGTATTAGTTGTCACACTGAATCATTAATTCGTGGTTTAGAAAAACATACGCAAAGCTTATTACACTCACGAAAAAAACTCGCCATACCAAGAAGGAATTCTGCGACATAAACGAAATTTGGCAGGCATGTTTCCAGATTCCGAGCCTGTCTCTTTAGAGTGCCACTATGAGGACGCAGGTAAGGTTCCCTTTAGATACACGCTGAAACGGTCGTGAGAGTTATTTACATGTGAGACTGGGCGTGGTAAGTTGATGTTAGTCAAGAATGCCCTTAAAGCGACATAGACACCATTATCAGCACCTCACTGAATTTGAATGGGGTGGCGCAATAGGGCTACGAGCAGCTGGGTATTTCTCCTAAGATGTTGCAGAAAGACTCGGCAGAAATGAAGCACAGTACATGATTGATGGCAGGGGTGTGCCCGAGAATCTACGGTCGCAACAAGAGTGGGCTCCGGACGGCCACATGGTTCTACCGAGAGGGAAGACCATCGTGTGCGGCGTATGGTTCTGGCGCACAGTTCTACATCTGCAGCAGCAATTTGAGCAGCAGTCGGCACCACAGTGACACAACCAGCTGTTACAAATCGGTTACTTCAAGGACATTTCCCTGCCAGACATGCTATAACTTGCTTATCACTGAGACTAATTCACAGCCATTTCGACTTCACTGGTGTCAAGTGAGAGTTTACTGGAGAGGAGGATAGATGTCTGTTGTGTTTTATGATGAAATCTGGTTCTGACTCGGTGCCAGTGATGGCAGTGTGCTGCTTACAAGGGGGCCAGTTGAGGGCTGCAGTCGACCTGCCTGTGTGCTAGACTCACTGGACCCACACCTAGAATTACGGTCTGGTTTGCGGTTTTGTATGACAGCAGGAGCACTCTTGTCGTTATACCATGCACCGTAACTGCAAATTTATTTTCACGCCACTCTGGTGAATCGATCTGTTTGAACCGTGATTTATTTTCAAAGGATATTCTTAACAATTTATTTTATTTACTAGCGATTCATCAAGAACATTAACACATTTAACCACACCATGTAAGCATAGAATAGTTGCCAGGGAGTAACTGATGAAATCATAACCAAATTCCTTTGAACAAATGGGAATTTTATTCAATTTAATAGTGCCTAAAAGCGTTTTTTTAAAGAAACAGATTTAAGTTATAATCAGAAAGAACCCTCTAAATATCAAAGTTACAATTTATTCAAAGGCAGAAAGAAACAAGTTTTGACTGTATGAGCTTCTGGGCAGAGAACCTTCCCGCTCCCTTTTGACATGGCCGTAGTTACGACCGCTCACAACAGCCTATGAAAGACTACACTGGTGCAAATCTGCAACACACCAGATAACTTTAAACTAAGAGTTTTAACAATTTACACAAGCACACAAACTATGCACCCCCCGCAGGAGGGATGGAAACGGTACAAACACTAACAATTAAAATATTAACCTTGCCACCGAAGGTGCAACTTGATTTTAACTTCTAAGAAAAGTCTTACGGTGAAAGGGTGGCAACTTTATATACTAAAATGATCATTTAAATAAAAGTCCGTGAAATCTTATATAAAATTCTACAAGGTTGGCCAAACAATAGTTAACATGCTCTACAAAGCACAGATATCGCCTATCAAGATCATTGGCAGTAACATCAAAGTTTCCAAAGATCAAGGTATTAGGCCGTTACACTCCAAGCAATAAATTCGTTAACACACCAAATCCGACAAACATGACAGGTAACGTACGGTAGATTGATAGGGAGATTACCGAACAACCCGAACCGCAGGTTGCTCTAACCCGCCCCTACTCTACAAGGGAAAAACGGACCACCCACTTTATAAACAACCTCCTTCCTGCGTGTGGGCAAACGGAGAAGAATGGTGGGACGACCTCAAAGCAAAACGGCTGGTGACCTCACCAAGAAAACAAGTAGAATCTAACAAGAGTAAATCAATCAACATATCATCAATCACTTCTAATTAGCTGCGATTTCTCGAGAAGACCTGGCGCAGCACCCCTAACGCTCTCCCAAACCGTCCGCTGCCAGCCGCTTCAACGGACGCAGGAAGGCGCGCCGATCTCCTTTCCCACAGGGTCGCACTCCGCACCGGCCAGACTGATGTCGCGGGTAGACTCCTGTTGCTCTCGTGTCGACTGCGATGTCACTACCCCAAGCTATACGACGCGGCCCACTGGACTCACGTGGCGACCTCACACGCGCCGACGCTCAAGACGGACAAGTCTGTGCGCGACCGACAAACCGATCGATCCATCCGCCAAAGACCATTGCCTGAGCAAACTCGAGCAGACTGGCGGCCTATCCCGCAGACTCAGATGCAGAAACTAAGTCCCGACCGGGCTATCACTCGCTGAGTTCACTTACTGGCGGAGTGGAAGGACTCTCATTTGCCAGCTTTAAAAGTTGATCCGAACGACAGACATACTAGCACTCCGAACGACACACAGACACTAACTGACTAACAAATGCGGCGAGAGAGAGACTAGCAAGCTGGGGACGAGAGACTGACCCAGACTGACTGACTGGCGAGCTCATGGCGCCCCTTAAATGCACGTGAACAGGCAACCTTTCCCGTTTCCCACCAGAGAGAGACACCAAGCTGCGATTGCGACAGCGGCGCCACCACCAGAAACGGAGGGCGACTGCTTCACACTACGCGCTGCGGCGCGCTCTTCAAAACAGCAATTTTAACCACGGCTCACTGTTTCGCTGCCATTTATGAAGAGCTTTCCAGCGGGTGCCTTCCAACAGCATAACGCTCGCCCTCATACCGCTGTTGTAACCCAACACTCTCTGCAAAGCGTTTACACGTTGCCTTGGCCTGCTCTGTCACCACATCTGTTCCCAGTAGAGCACATATGGGACATCATTCGATGACAACTACAGCGTCAGCAAAAAACAAAATTAACAGTCCCTATATCGACTGACCAAATACTAAGGGCATGGAACTTCATCCCACAAACTGACCTCTGACTCCTGTACAACACATGTACGCACGTTTCGATGCTTGAATTTAACATTGTGACCACTACACTGATTGTTAATGCACTAGTATTTGACATCTGTAGTGGCTTATCACACACTTACACTAGCCTGTGATGTTGCAAATGTTGATCACTTAAACCTAGACGAATGGATTCCCGATGTTACGTTACTCAACATTATTTATTTCATGGTATGCGACTCTTTCCCCTCAGTGTAGTACAAATTGGTGCATAATATATGTTAAACTGTCAAAAAAGTAATACTAAATAAGATCAGAATAATGGAAACATAGAACAGATTGTCAAGTCCAGAATGAAAAAGAATCAAATAAACAAAACGTCCTGCAAACATATTGTGATTAGCACTTCCAAAACTAGTACGTTCATTATGAATTCTAAAATGAGAATGGTTGAACCTACTCATACAATTATTGCAACCGATCCTCTCTTCGATACTGGCGAGCTGTTACTGTATCTTTCTTACATCACGTTTATTTTGCTGCCCTTCCTGAAAACATTACAGACTGAAATTCTTTGGCATCAGTGAACAGAACCGGCTATCATCTAACCTTTTATCTGCATCATGTTTATTTGCATCACTCCCTTCGACTCGTTTTGCAAATTTCGTTGTTAGTCTGTTACAGTAATTACTCGAACTTTTGTGCTAATTCCTTTACTCGCAATTTCTGTTGTGGCATCTGTCGTCTCATCTCAACAATATCAATACACTGCACATGATTACGTCTGGACTCAAGATTATTAACATCTGACTTGAATTCCTCAAGTAACTGAAATTTCAACCATTCTGACATTTCCTCGAATTTATGATTTAAATTGTCATTAATCTCATTCAAAAACAACTGGAAGTTCTCTTCCTGTAAATTGATATTTTGTTCCTGTTCGCTACTAGATTGGTTGATCTTGTCATTTATCTCGTCACGATACAATTTAAAGCGACTTCTACGGAATTTTGTATTCCTGAATGTGCTCTAGTTTTCATTGTCGCTGTAACAATAAAAAAATGGCACAAAATGCAAAACAACTATCTTAACACAAAACTGTTAACTTCAGTGTTACAAAATAGAAACTGAAGTAGAAAATTGCTAAAACAAAATTTTGAATTAACGCAAAGCAGCGAGCAAGCAACAAAAAGTGCTATCCAACAACTACTGATGAAGTACTATTACATAAAATTTTGCAAATGCAGTAGCAAAACGAACACCTCAAACTGCGAAATCGTCCAATGAAACAAAATCCTGGCAGGGTTGCCAGGTGAAAAGCGTTCATAATTACTTTAATGAATTATTATTATCAATTCCGCTGGAAGATGTACGGAAATGCGTGTACGTAAGACGTTCCGCCTCTTACAAAGATAGTATTCTGATTGAGAAGAAAAAAAAATCCGAAACAGGAACAAAAAATTAATTATCCACCCACGAATTATAAAGAAATCAATTCTCAGCCATCTGACTGTGAGTTTCAGTATAACCTCTAACGTCACCTAACAACTATTCTGCAATGCTCCCCTATGGAACAGACAACTTACCTCGTCTTTCTGCTGCAACTGCGTGATTAGCAATACGCTAAAATATTTTAAAAAACAATACTGCAATCCATGCAGAGTGCAATGCATGGACTAGTTGCAACAATTACTACCATACTTTTATGTATAGATTTGGTCAACTAACCTTAAAATACGTAAAGAAAAATGAAAGAAACCTATAAAAACTTTTAATATGCTACATTCAGAAAATTGAGGTTTAAAATCTGACAAACATTACACAGACTTATAATTATTAAACAGTCTTTATACTCAATAGATACGCATCTCGCCACCACAAAGACAGGAATATTACACAAATCTGACAAAATTCCTCCAGTGAACAATCAACCAACAACTACTCGCAGCGAAAATGCAAATCACCAAAAAAGTCCTCAACTAATACCAAAGTCTTCTCCGAAGATACTATTACGATCACGGCGGGCTGCGACCTCTGATGTTGCGCGGCTTCTCCCCACTGCACGCTGCGTCCAACGGCTTCCGGCTCCCCTCGACAATTCCTCACTCACCACTGCTAGCTATAATAATCTCTAAGATTCAGAGTCTGTGTAGCATACAGCAGAATCATAGACGTCCAACTATCAACATTTAACCTTCACGTCAGCATATTTGCTGTCCTGTACCACCAGAGGCCTAGGAATTGTGGCGTGTAACGTGGCGATGTGTATTAACGTACTTCTTTGGTGTGTTAGAAACAGCGTGCTGTAATGGACATTCGAATTCCAGGAGTTCGTGCACACTTGGAGGACACTTACCTTCAGCGTTACAATATCAAACCATTCACGATCGTTGCGACATCTGCAACAACCGGACACTTTTGGTACACTCTGCCATCGAACATCCTCCATACACCCCGACGTGGCCTCATCCTATTTTCATATGTTTCTAAAGCTTGAAAAACACCTTGGCAGCCCAGTGTTCGAGCGGTTCTAGGTGTTTTAGTCCGGAACCGCGCGACTGCTACGGCCTCAGGTTCGAATCCTGCCTCTGCCACGTATGTGTGTGACGTCCTTAGGTTAGTTAGGTATAAGTAGTCCTAAGTTCTAGGGGACTGATGACCTCAGATGTTAAGTCCCATAGTGCTCAGAGCCATTTGAACCATTTTTTTAAGAACACCGAGGACTTCACTTTGGTAGCGATAAAGGGATGCAAGTAGAGGTGAGATCGTGGCTCCGTTTATAAGGTCAAACATCCTAGAGTGACGGCATGATCTCTCGTTGGGAAAAATGCGTTCGTCGCCGGGGTGACTACGTTGACAATGAATATGTGGACATGAAAAATAAATATGTACAACGTTAATAACATTTGTTTTATTTAAAAAGCTATAAGACTTTGCACATAAAAAATCAGAGTCAGTACTTTTCAGCAAGGCCTCGTACATTGTCTCAGCAGTCTGCTTCTATGCTAGATAACAGCTTGCTCTGACACTCATTGCGTTGGAGTCAGACTTGCAGAGTGCTGGATTACTGTAAATTTCGACTAATCGTGAGATATTAAATCCAACAACCCCATAGTGGAGACCACACACGCCTGGGTCTAATACTATAATACTATGATATGGCACCCTGACACCCTCATACTTGCGTGGGATGCACTGATAAGCGCTATGGTCTGTGTCACTACTTGCTACGAATTCAGCTCTCGTGGCTGGTTAATAACTATCAGCATGGTTTTCTCCCAAGTACGTAAGACATTCGAATAATTTTTTTTTTTTTTTTTTTTTTTTTTTTTTTTTTTTTTTTTTTTTTTTTTTTTTTACGTATTGGTCTATTGCCAACTTGTCGTTCAGTTTCTGAAAAGCTGTGGGAAGTAGGCAGCGAACGTCTCTATCTTTTTAACTATTTTTCTATTCTAACACTTTTCCGTGTGTGACAGGGCTATTTCCACTAATAAATTGGTATGGTGAATTAGTGGCTCACGAAAATGCAAAGCCTACAGCAACTTTAATACATGTGGAAAAATACAGATAAATCAACTTGTATTGACAGATTCTTATACGTAACCATTCCATCTGTGCCAGTATATTCATCCAGCAGTATGACAAGAAGTCTGAAGCTGCCACCATTGTTATGATGATGGGGTAAATTTTTAGAGTAAGACACTTCTTATTTACTAGAAGCTATGGGACCTGGATACACCGAAGGAAACGGAGTGTTTCGAGAGGTTCATAGGGAACCTTGAATAACGGTTGACTGAAGAAGCATTGGATTAAGGAATACCATAGAACACAAATGAGTAGCCTTGAGAGATGAAATAATTAATGCAGCAGACTATGGAATGGGCAAAACGACAAAATGCAGTAGGATACCTAGGATAACGCAGGAGAAAGGAGAAAATATAAAGAAACAGCAGAGGAGGCGGGCAATAAAGAATACAGATGTCTAAAAATGAAACTGGCGGGAACAACTGGAAAGCGAGAATGCCCATGTGACCAATACATCAATGAAAAAGTGCTGAAACTAGAGAAGAGATACATCCCCCCTACAGGATATTAGGGAGACCTTTGGTGAAAAGCGAAACAACTGTACGAATAGTAAGAACTCAGGTGACAGTTCAGTAAAGAAAGCTGGAAGAAATACACAAAAGATCCATTCAAAGAAAACGAACGTACAGAAATGGTATACAGGGGAAACAAACAGGAGGACAATATTATAGAAAGAGAAAAAAATGTAAATGAAGGGCAGAAAGATGACCCGATAATGAATATGAAATTTGAGAGAGCACTGAAAGCCCTAATTCGTGACGATTTTCCAGCGGAAATACTGACTCGCTTGAGACTTACGCCCATAAAAAAACTATTCCACGTGATGTGCAAGACGTATGAGATTGCCAAAACACCCTCAAAATTCAAGAAGCATGTAATAACTGCAGTTCTAAAGCAGGCCAGATTTGACAGCTTTTAATGTTACCGAACTATCAGTTTAATAAGCTATGCTTGCGAAATGTCGTTACGAGTTATTCACAGAGAAATGGAAAAACTGGTAGAAACCGATTTCGAGGAAAATCAGTTGAAGTTTTGAGAAATACAGCAACAGGTATAGCAATAGTATTCCTATGAGTCCCGTTACAAGATAGGTTAAAGAAATGCAAACGTACATACACATCACTAGTAGATTTAGAGATGCTTTTAACAATATTGACTTAACTACTCTCTTTGGAATTCTCAAGATAGCAGGGATGAAATACTGGATGGAAAGGTTATTTGTAACTTGTATAGATACCAAAAAATAGGGGTCGGACACGAAAGGGAAGCAATCATTGCAAAGGAAGGATCAGAGGTTTGTAACGTGTCCACAATATTATTCGATCTGTACATGAAGCAATAAGTAAATGAAACCAAGGAGGAATCTGGAGAGGGCCTTAAAGTTCAAAGAGAACAAATTAAAATAGTGACTGTTACACGACATTGCGGTTTTGTCAGAGACAGCAAAGTTTAAGGACATATACAGCATCCAAAAGACGTTATAAAATGAACATCAACTAAACTAAGATAAGGATGTTGAAATGTAATCAATTAAAATGAGGCAATGCTGATACATTCAGATTAGGAAACGAATTATTAACTTTTTACTTAAGCTAGATGGAATGTAGGCTTGTGGGTAAGTGAAAACTGTACAATAAGCAGTTTAGACAAGAAAAGAATAGAAGTTTTTGAAATGTGTCGCTACAGAAGAATATTAAGGAATAGATGGATAGACTTGGTAATAAATGAGCAGGGACTTAACTGAACTGGTGTAAAACGAAATTTATGGCACAACTTGGTCAAAAGAAGGGCTCGTTTGATATAGCACATTCCATGGCCTGAAACAGCCTTCAGTTTGGTTAAGAATTTGAGTGTGGAGGAATAAAAATTGTAGAGTGAGACCAGGAGACGAATACAGTAAGCAGATTCATATTAGTGTATGTTGTGTTTTTTTCTCGCAGATAAAGATGCTTGCACAGGATCTAATAATGTGGAGAACTGCATCAAATCTTTCTTATTACTAAAAACCACGACAACATACTTATACATTCAGATATTCGAAAATGGATTTATCTTCGAACTATATTTTGTAGGCTTTTTTTATCATAGGCATGGCATCGTCCACTTCTTCTCAAATTTGAAAATTGCATAGTGCATGTATATTCTGAGTATTTGTCTATAGGTTTTTGAAATGATTTAGCAAGAAGGGGGCTGAGAAGCTCAGAGTGATAAGGTATCACACCACAAAAACATAAGAGCGCAACCAGAGAAAAAACTTTATTTTAAAAGGTGGTCCTAACTGTTATGTATTTTTTTAACATGTTAAGTTTGAGAAATTCAAATGAAAGCAAGAGAAGCAACGATACACATTTAGAATTAGAAAATGAACAATTTATATCTTGAGACTTCAGATCATAGGCTGTGAAGAGTTTCACAACACTCTAGTGGTTTTGTTTTAAACTAAATTAAATAAAGCACACTATGAATTCAGGTATTACTAGATAAGAGAGAAAAAAGTTATATTCACAAAAGTTCAATTATGAAGGCGAAAATCGAAGTACCGATTGATGGGGTGTCAAACGAAAACACTAAAAGTGTCTTTAAAAAGCAACATTTCGTGCCGTTGTTCTGTAAGTTGACACTACTGTTACCAATGAAGTAAGGAACGCCCTACAAGTAGCAGTAAACAACTGGCAATCGAAACGCAACCACAATACCAGTTGAAAATGAATGTCCCACTTGCGACAGGCACTAAAGAATAACAGTGTGCTGTCATACGCTTTCTGAACATCGAAGACAGACAAACTATTAAAAAGTATCGGCGAATGAAGTTCCAGTATGGTGGTACACGTCTGTCGCTGAAGCAAGTGAAGGAGTAAAGCAGAAAGATCGGAAATGGCGTGACTTCTGTGCCAAATCTCAGCGCCCACGTCAGACACATCCAGTTGAACCATCAGTCTGATGTAGAACATGAAGCTAATTTGACGAAAAATCGCCATGGTTTGTGAAGGTGGATGACATAGGAATAAATCTGAACACCAGCTAAGGCTCTGCACATCACATCATTCATGAAGTGCTTCATTTCTGCAAAGTGTCTGCAACATGGGTGCCACTGCAGCTCACTCCAGAACTGAAAGAGCGATGTGTTGACATCTGTGAAAAGCTTTTGTGGCGCTTTGAGGCAGCAGACGACGCTTCTTCACCAAAATTCTTAGAGGATACCTTACCACCAACCCAAAACAAAGAGCAAGCAAGGAAAGGCGTCATTTCTCGTCATCATAAACAAAGAAGTCCCAAACACATCCATCTGCAGTATAGGTTTAGCTGACTCTCATGTGGGAAGAACGTGATGCTGTCTTGTAACACTACATAGCTAGGCGAAACACAATCGCCAGTGCGTCATATTGCAACGTATTAAAAGAGCATCTTCGGCCTGCCTTAAAAAGCAAAGCGACCTGGACTTCTCACTGTACTGTCTTTTTGCAACATTACAATGCTCGGCTTCATATTGCTCGTGCGACACTTCATACATTCTCTGACCTGCACTCTGATACTTTGCCACATACCCCATTCTCACCAGACCAGTATCAAGTGTTTACCGCATGTCTGGACCGCACAGAGAGGTGATGAGGGAAAATAAATTTTCTTTTGATGAAGAGTTGCAGAAGGACATGCACGTGTGGCTACAAACACCGCCAAAAGATTTTGTTTGCCCAAGGAATCTGTGCAATTCCTATGTGCTCAAGGAAGCATGCTGAACTTCAAGTATACCATATCAAAAACTTATATACTTATGCTCCACTTTGTATCAACAAAAAATGAAAAAGGAATATACATACTTCTTCATTTGAATTCTCCTACTATAATCTGAAAGGTACTTTGAAATAGATGTTCGCAAAGAAAACATGTTTGTACGTATATGTTTAACAGAAGTAAAGGGAATTACAAATACACATATAAGAAAAGCTTTATTCTGTCTCTCACACAACTACCCACTCCCACTCCGTGAAAAAGTAAAGTGATATGGCACTAATAACCTCTGACATAACCCTCCACTGGGGGGGGGGGGGGGGGGAATTTGGCAGCGATGGTGATATAATTGGACTTGCCACGACCAACAACTTTTTCTATAACCTATGTAGTTACTAAGGCTACAGTCACAGAGTATATACATTATTGATAAGCGCAGAATATATTAAGAAATGAAATAGAGTGCACACGCACTGAGTTCAGAACATATTGAGAAATGACAAATTGTACACGGAATGAGTACAATTATATTAACAAATGACATAAAGTGCACATGCACTGTAAAACTCTTTAACATTTTTACGTGAATTAGACATATGAAGGAGTGAAATAAAGTGCACACACACTGTAGAAGTCTTTAGCATATTTACATGAACTGAATACATTAAGAAATGAAATAAAGTGCACAAGCACTGTATAAGTCTTTACCATTTTACAAGAATTTAACATATTGCGAAATGAAATAAAGTGCACACGCACTGTATATGTCTTTCTCAATTTACAAGAATTTAACCGCACTGTATAAGTCTTTACCATTTTACAAGAACTAGAAAAGGAATGAGAAGGATAGCATCATGGTTGTAGCACATTGAGTTGCAAGTAGCTGTGCTGAAAGTCCATATCTTTCTACAGAAGCACAACACCAACTGAGACAATCTAAAGTTCTCTTCCTGAAGTATTTATCAGTGTAGGAAAGATACTGAAATGTTGCATTAATATTGTATGTTATCGTTTTGGTAGTATATTAGGTACACCAAACAGTAGGACCATAATAACATCTCCATCGTTCAAGGTGCTGGACAGCTTGATTTGTTCACACCACATTCTTGTAGAATCCATACTTTTACATCAACATAGAATTATTGTAAAAACCAAATATAGTGCTCTGTGATCATGAGGATGGACAGGACATACAGATATTGCAATAATTGCTGGTAATTAGATCAGAAGGTGAAGGACATCAAGTTTTATGCTATTCATCATTCAGGATTACACTAGTGTATCAACTGATTTGAATAATTATTGGCACTCATTGGCCAGTTATTAAACATTTCTGTAGTATGTATTGAGTATTACAGAAAAATTATTCATAAGTCATCTTGTTACAGCAATTATTGGCATTGCATTTATGCATAAGTCATCTCATTATAGTAATCATTCACATTGCATTTGTGCATAAGTCATCTTATGACAGTAATCATTGGCATTCATTTGTGCATAACTCATCTCATTACAGTAACCATTGACATTGCATTTATGCATAAGTCATCTTATAACAGTAACCATTGGCATTCATTTATGCATAAGTCATCTCATTACAGTAATCACTGGCATTCATTTATGCAGTGTTACAAAATATCATTTATAACTCATCTCAATACAGTAAACATTGGCATAGCATTTATGGATAACTCATCTCAATATAGTAATCATCGGCATACCATTTATGCAGTATTACAAAACATCATTCATAACTCATCTCATTACTGTAATTATTGGCATCATGTCATCTCATTACAGTAATCATTAGCATTCAGTTATGCATAAGTCATCTCATTACAGTGATAATTGGTATAGCATTTATACAGTATTACAAAACATCGTTCAGTATTGCTCAGAAATCATTATTCAAAACAAGAGTTATTGTGTGTAGCAACAAGCTGCTAGTGAGTATATATGATATCATGTAAGTGAAATAAGACATACTTAAAATGTAAGACATTGTAATTATTACTCAAGATGTTTAGTCCAATAATACATAGACATAATGAAATCAACACATCAGAAAAATATGCATTATATTTATGACTAGAAATATATCTTAAACTGGTATCATTATTTTGTTACGTACTGGTAATAGCTGGAACTAGTCATAACTTTTTTGTGCTAGCAATGCATTGCATTGGGATCAATAATAAATTGCTGGGGCGTGAAGATATTTGCTTTTCACTTATTGCTGGAAATAAGGATTATTAACGTCATTTGTCATGAGTCAGCTGTAGCAAGGTTATGAAACACAGAGAATATGTGATCACATGCATAAATGATAGACACAACTGGGTAAAAAAAATGCAAATACTAGAACAAGTTTCATAATTAATTGCTTATAGCATATTAATATCATGAAAAGCTTCTCCTGGAAAAAACGTAAAGTGGATTATTGAGCTGAACGAAAAAATGTATATTATGCTGAAAAGTAGTAAACTTCAAATTAACAGGTAATGAAATGTGTACTCAATATGTATATACTCTAGCTGTCTTTCCCAAAACATTCAGTCATTATACTATGAAACATAAGACATACTGTCATAAGGAACTGCAACAAAGACTTACATAACTACATAGCATTTCTTAACTAATGGAAAACATATATACTCCATCATTACCATCATCTGCAAAGGAAAACTTTATTAAAGAAAAAAACTTCATTATTCATATTACCATATTCTTCTTATAACTATTCATCATCATTTATTATCATCTGCAAAAAATAGACACTTCCTTATTCATATTTATATTACCATTCTTCTCATACAACAATTCTTTACTTCATATATTATAGAGTTTCTTACTTCTAGCATATTTCATCACTAAAATTTACATGTGTAGTTCTGTCTGACAGCCTACAATAATCGCCTCGTATTCTGAAAGAAAAATATTTAGTTAAGACTGCTATTATACAATGTGTATAGTATATTCTTGTTAATGCTTGTTAATTCTGATTCATTTACTCTTCATGACAAGGTATTGCATTTCTTTCTTTCATTCTTATGGTAAAATTTCCATTTCATTGTACACCACTGTGGTTGTATAATTTATTTCTTTTACATGGTTTTGCTCTCTGAAAGTTACAAATATGGATTAATATCTTGCATTTAAATCATATACCCATAAAATAAAAACTTGTTTCTAGTGATATGACTAATCATACAGCATAGCATGACAGAAAACGTATTAGGTCAAAAACATAGACAGTTTTCAAATGCGAAAATATACACACAGTGTCATAATGTAGTAGCAAAAATGTAGAATAGACAAGATATTGAGATATCATTAGGAAATATGTGAAAGTCAACTGGTGTTTGTTATATCTTAAATATTTCATAGTGCATACAGAAAAAAATTCTACTTTCGATAGGAAAACAATCATACATACACAAAAAAAGGAAAATGTGCACAGTTTGATGTCTAACGACAAGAAAAGCGACCTGCTAAACTTACCATGCCGGGCACTTGCCAAGAAAAAGTATAATCATCAGCAGGAAATGGTCATATAAATATCTGGAAATGGCATTACAGTGTGATATATCATAAAGTATGTTCATTCCATAAAGGGTTTAATGTTGGAAATATGGTGATTGCCGTTGCTTTTTCTAGTTCTCAAAGTTTCGACATGAACTACAATGGCGCGAGGAATGCTGCGAATTCTATATGGACCTGCGTATAGAAGCTCAAATTTACTGCATCAACTTTTACCTTTCTTGGATAAATAGTGTGTGCGTACTAATATCTTCTGCCCAATGTGAAAGTCATGGCGTGTACAAACCTGTTTTTGCTGTCTTCTCAGGCGCTTTGCGGCACGTTTGATGTTGTTGAGCGCAATGTCAATTATTTCATGGTGGTGTGGTCGACGAAATGTAGGAAAAGTTACTAATTCTTTAATTTTGTTAGGTGGTTCAACATTTTTCAATATAACAGTCGGAGATAGCATAGTAGATTCATTTGGTATGGAGTTATTTACATCCTGGAATGAGAGTATGTGTGTATCCCAATCAATATGTCTTTTATTGCAGTATATTCTACATAGTTTACCATTTTCTTTCATCAGGCGTTCACAAGGGTTCGAAGAAGCGTGATACCTGTATATATAGATCGGAGAAATGTTTCTAGCTCGTAACATACTTGTCAATATTACACATCGAAATTGTGGTCCATTGTCGGAAATTACTTTCAATACATGCCCTTCATGGAATAAAAAATGTTTTGCAAATTCATTCGAAATAGATTTAGCAGTAGCTTTGCGTAATGGAGTGAAGGTAACAAATTTCGAAATGAGTTCGACAGCGACAAAGATGTAGCAAAAACCTCTATTAGTTCTGGGAATCGGACTAAAAATGTCTACAGCGGCCATGTGTCTCAATTTAACAGGTACAATGGGATGTAATGGAGGAATATATGAAGTCGTGTCCGATTTAGATTTCTGGCTGATTTTACATGACGTTAAAACTCGTCGAATACGTTTCTCCATGTTGGCAAAATAACAGAACGTCTCAGTATAAGAAAACATTTTCTGGCTCCATAATGTGCGTAACTTAAATGAGTATACCAAATTAATTTGTTAACAAGTTCGTCAGGAATACATAATAACCAGTTGTTGCTGTCAGGGTGGGACCGGCGAAACAGAATGTTATTGCGTACAGTATAATGGTTTCTAATGGAAACGTTATTCCTATCTTGCCAAAGATGTTTAATTTCTTCCCATATGTTGTCTTTGGTCTGTTCTTGTGCTATGACGACGAAATGAATTGCAGCTCGTTGAATATACATGACGCTGAAATTTGCTTGGCAGAAGTTGGTTGCGATGTCTTGCTGATTGTTGTTGAGAGAATGGGATAGTGCGTCTGCTACAATATTTTGTGTACCGGGAAAGTGAACAAGTGTAAAATTAAATTCCTGTAAATAAAATTTCCATCTGCTTAATCTGTCATGTGTAAATTTATCTGAAAGTAAAAACTTTATTGCTCTATGCTCTGTATAAACGGTAGTATGTCTTCCATAAATGCCTATACAACACATAATGTTTCAAATTCTGTAACAGAATAATTGCCTTCAGCAGATGACAGAATGCGACTTGCAAAAGCGATGTTTTTAATTACTGTAGTGCCGTCTTCTTCAAATTCCTGAAAAATGTGTACGCCTAAAGCGGTATTAGAACTGTCGGTAGCAATGGAAAAATTTCTGGTAGGATCCGGATGTAATAAAAGTGGTGCATTCAATAAGGCATGTTTCAGATTAATAAACTCAGACTGTGCTGGGCTATCCCAGGACCAAATAGCGTTTTTACCCGTCAATTGGCATAATCTCGGGGTGTCTAAAACAGAGTAATGAATAAATTTACGGAAAAGTTAATTAAACCCAGAAAGTTGCACAGTTGTTTCTTAGTCGTTGGAACAGTAATGTCACGTAAAGCTTGAAGTTTTTCCGGGTCAGCCTCAATGCCTTCTGCTGAAATTACATGTCCAAGAAATTTCATAGAAGTTTTGCCAAAGTGTGATTTGCTAAGATTAACTGTGAGTCCTTGTGCACTAGAAGTTTGCAACAGTTGTTCCAGAATCAAACTGTGTTCAGACCATTTAGCTTTTGCAATAAGGATGTCGTCTACATATGTTGTGATTCTGTCTTTAAGTTTTGTTGGAAGTATACTATTCAAACTGCGAATAAATGCTGCTCAAGAAATTGTTAAACCGAACGGTAATTTGCAAAACTGGTAACATTCACCAAAACAGAGAAATGCTGTGTACTTTCTGCAGTTCAGATGGAGCTGAATTTGCCAAAATCCCAATTTCAAATCTAATGTGGAATAAATAACAGTACCATGAAATTTTTGTAGAGGTTCTTCTAGTGTCAGTGGGCGATCTGTTTCATTAATAATAATGTCGTTGACATGACGCGAATCAAACACGAGTCGAACTGAACCATTCTTCTTCTTAAGAATATAGAGCGGGTTTATGTACGGACTAACTGTTTCCTTCTTCAATTGCTATGGCGTTCAGTAGCATTTCTCTATGAATGAATAACCAAGTATTCAGAGAAGTTTTGGGCTTCTCGCTGATCGTCATTAACTACAACTGGCTAGTATGGTCAGTGTTTCAATGGGTGTGCGTAATGCGGGAAGTGCACTAATAAAGTGTGAGATGGAAAAGTCTTCTTCAGTCTTTGATAGCTCACTGGAAGATGTCTCGTGGTGAGCAGTCGAAATATTGTGGACTGTAGCCATTTATTATCAGTAACGAGCCAGAAGCTCGAAGAAATTAGTACTTGCACATTTCAGATGCCAGTTCCATCTCTTGCGTAAAGAAGGACACACGTTTCCTTGTAAAGGAATATAATTAATGTAGATTTACTTTTACCAAAGTAAATCCGACATTTAATATAGTTTCATAGCACATATATTGCTCTCTTCCTCAGTCTGTTTTAGTGCACTTCTCTATGATAGCCTATTCTGTACAAGCCTCTTTGTCTCTTCATAGTTACTGCAATCTAAATTAATTTAAACCTGGTTACTGTAGCGAAGCCTAGGATTCCATCTAGAATTTTATACCATCTCCCCCTCCATCCACACACACACACACACACACACACACACACACACACACACACAAAGGGAGAGAGAGAGAGAGAGAGAGAGAGAGAGAGGGAGGGAGACAGAGAGAGAGAGAGAGACTGAGTGAGAGAAAGAGGTGAGGGAATGAGAGGGTAGGTCAAAAAACCGTTTGTCAAGAACTATAACAGTTTCATTGCAGCTGGTGCACTAAATCAATACGAGAGTCATGATGGGAAGCATATTTAGTCCAGTGATCATCTAGATGGTTATTAATGTAATCATAGCCATCTGAAGTAATATGTGTTGAACTACTGTCTTGTTGCAAAATGAAGTATCTTCTCTGAAAACCCGTCTTCCTCCAGTAGCCATTGCAAGTCATTGCAATAGTCGGAAGAAAACTCGTTGTCCTGAGGAGTCAGCACATGTAGCAACTATAGCCAGTATGGTTTTACATCCACTCGTTTACGTACAGCGCGGTAGACAGTTGACTGTGGTATACAGTTCTCTGTTAGCATGTGTCGTTCACTTCTTCAGGTTCGTGAGGAACAGTGCCCCATATGCTCCATTTTCTCTGCCGATCATTCCCGACTTCCAGATTTCTTCACAACGTGACGTCTGTGGATTGCTTGGTCAGTTGGAGCTTTTACCTAATATTAGGTACAAAATTGTCGCTCAAGTATCGCACTTGACTCACATTTTTACCGGATTCAAGGATGTGAAACACATGCATCGCTTTATTGTGCCACATGTTCTGTGAGAATTAATGCCTTCCTCTTTCCACGTGTACTTGGATGTACTAACAAACCTAAAAATATACTATCCATAATAGCTATAATTATTATTCTGCAAATGAAGTAAATACTAATTTAATGTCAGTCAGTACACCATCTTCGGTCACCAATAGAAATATCTACACTTATACACCTAGTACCCTGTATACTGAAATGCATCATCTTTCTACATGTTCTATAGTTTCCATATAGTCGTGTCCTGAAACGCGAGAAGTACATGTAATTATACCAGAATATCTTAGTGTTCTTTCAAGAACAGGATCACGTCATATATGCTTTGAACTTATGTCCTGGAAAATCTGTGGAATGAGTTATTACTTAACAAATTTTTGACTACAAATGTATCAAATGAAAGGTGTGTTCTTATAAATACCATACCATTCACCAATATATTAGAAATAAGCAGCTGTAAGGTAGTACTTGCGCTCCAAGCGTATATGGGAATTCGTTTTCTAGCTGAGAGACATTCTCTGGAAAAGAGTTGCATTACTTATAAAAACATTATAGCTGACGAATTCTCCATTTCACTGAACCCATATGAACGACAATGTTTCTCTCAGAGTATTAGACATTAAACGTTCCCTACCAAGTTTGAAATTACTTTATTATATTTACATTCTCAAAATTAAAAAACGAATTATTTACCCAAGAATGGAAAGAATGTTACAAGCCAATCTGATTTTAAATCTGCTTGGTTTGTATTAAATGTGGGAACGTCTGAGGCTTTCTATACCTTATTATATAGTCAAGACAACAACATGGACAAAGGTTATAGTACATCTGTAGCAAGAGTAGGTTTAGAAAAAGCTTTTGATGAGGATTAATGGAATACGCTCTTTGAAATTCTGTAGTTAACATTAAGAAAATACAGAGAGTGACAGACCATCTGAAAATGTGTACAGAAACATAACTGCAGTTAGAAGAGTTGAAGCATTTGATAGAGAGACAGCAATTAGAAGGAGATAAGGCACAATTGTAGTTTATCTCTCGAGTTAGTTGCTCTGTATATTGAGCAAGAAGTGGATGAAACGAAGGTGAAATTGGAAAAAATGATTGAAGATCAGGGAGGAGATTTTCAAAATTTGCTTCTGAAGAATGCTGAGGGTTTGAGGGGTAAACAGGGTGACTAATGAAGAAGTGCTGAATCGAATAATATATTTATCGAAATTTGTGGCATATTTTGATAGATTGAGGGGATAAATTACTAGGATACATTATGAGGCAACAAAAATTGTTATTTTGGTCATGGAGAGAAGTGTGTGTGTGTGTTTGAGGAAGAGGAGGCAGGAAGCACTGTAGAGGGAGAACAATGCTTAATTACAGTAAAAAGAACGAATGCATGTGGGTTGAGTTGCAGAAGTGACACAAAGACTAAAAGACCTTACAGGATATACCATTGTGTGGAGATGGGTCAAACTAGCCCTAACCTCAGAGCAGTTGCATGTGTGACACACATCACACAGTAATTTAATTGTTGTTTCATTTTCGAGCGTAGGGGCTGTCCACAGTCGTTGCTTTGTGTTGCTTCGAGTTCCACTGTAGAGGTCAGTATTTAAATACTGTTGTTCGAATGTGGTTGTTGCTAATGAGTATAAAAATAAGTGTATCACCAATGTGGGCTCTGGTTTATAATTGTCACTCGCATGACTACTGGTGTAACGATTTCTGTTTCTATCTCGATAGGTGAGTTATTTATTTTTCGTTGTTTAATATCTATAATATTGGATTTATGCTAAATAATTGTATAACACGCTTCATAGTGTTTATTGAGCTCTGTTCTATGCAGGACATCCTGCCGCACTCCAGCATCCGCCAACTATCGCCAATCGACGCTGACAGTAATGGTGGCAATGCCAGGTCGGCGTCAGAGGCGACCAGCTGTTGGACATCCTCAACGTCAACACTCTGGTGGCATCCAGCCTATGTCTCACTGCAAGTGCCCTGAAATAATATGCAAATCTCTCCCGGACATTCAATGATGTATAAAGTTTTGAGATTACCAATGCTTAGTAGGAGGCTTGGACTATCGGACAATGATGTTGATTTATGTTATTACTATAAATAAATTTCCAACAAGGCAGTAGTCATTAGGAAAAGTCGGTTGGATTCAAATTGGAAGTGAGGCCCATGAGGTCATGGAGGAGACCTTTATCTCCAGAGCTATGAATGTCCTTGCCCCTGCCACCAACACATAGAGGGATAAGGAGTTGCAGACATACTATGTACTTGACATTGAGGACTAAGTTATTGGCCCCGGACGCATACTACCACAGATAGTAAACTGGTAGAGACACAACACTCTACCTCACTTGCTCACTTGACTAATTTGTGCAGTTCACTCACTAGTTTCGTCTCAACATCTACTTGCTCTGGTACGGTAGACAGAAGCTTGCTCTGACTTCCATTACATTGGAGTCAGATTTTCAGAGAAGAGACATACTATAAATTCGGTCACATTACCAATTACGGCATTGATTGTCAGTGAAACTGAGTTACACATACCTGGGGCTGATGCTACGACTTGCCACTCATTTAAACATTGGTTAGCAGTGTGGTGAATGCTGCCTCTTGCAATAACTCCATAGAAATTTCATGCCAGTTAACCACTCCCATTCTCTCTTTACATTGTTGTCTACTGAATGCATTTAAACCTTCAACAATTTTATTTATTTCTTATATAAGCATGATAGTTAATTTGTCTACTTTAATATTCTACAAGCTGGAGAAAATACTTATTCTGTGTTTTGGATTCTTTTTGTCTTCTAACAGTTTTTTACGTGTGACACTATTATCCTCACTAATAATCCAGTATTGTGGATTAGTGGCTCCCAAAAATGGAAAGGCTACTGCAGTTTTCATACATACTGAAGAAAATAGTTAATTCAATAACATTTTTACTAACTATTTCTTATACATAAATGTTCCATTTATTCCAGTATGATCATATTGCAGAAGCAGCTGCAGTGTGACAAGAAGTCCGACGCTGCCACGGTCATGCTGACAGAAGAAACCCTCTGGAGGTAATATGTTACCTACCTGTGAGAAGAGAAGGCAGCGACAGTTGTGGGAATACAATCCAAATTTGTAGGACTCTCCTGAGTAATTTTTTTAAAATCTATGTAGACATTTCATGCCACTTTCGTCAAGGCTACATTTTCGTCGCTTAGTACTTGTTTTCTTAACTAATAGAGTACACGGCCTGTATTTCGTGTTTCAGTCACATCTTTGATCAACATCTGCCCTTGCTCCATTTGTAGTTTTTGCTTGTAATAGATTTTAAAATACAAAATATTTCCAGTAGAAGATGCGGGCAATGACCAATACTCTATGGCTATAAATTGTTGATGAAAACTCCAGAATTTACACTATGTTAAATTATGGGGCCTGGAGTACCAGAGGTTGTTTAGAGTTTAAATGGAAACATGAGCCAACAGTTCACTTACAGTAAGGAGTAGAGAACACAAGACAAGACAGACTTGAGAGATGAAATGGTGAATACCGTTGGATATCAAATAGGCAAATCGAAAAAGGCCAGTAGGAATACTTAGACAAGGCACCGAATATTGAATTTAACTGAAAAAATGAGAAAGTACATACAATGCAGCAAATGAAGTGGGCAAAAAGGAATACATTAACTTAAAACTTTGTGCAGAATAGCAAAGCATGAATTACTGATTGAGAAATTCAGTACCCCAATTAAACAGTCCAATGAAGCAGTCCGCAACTGCTCCAATACAACATGAGTGTCTTGCAGGCAGGATACATGCCATGACATGGAAAAACGTTTATTGCGAATGATATGTAGGCATCCTAGAAAGCACGTTAATAAGGCAGGGCTTTACAGTTATGTAAAAATTCTAGTTTATTTCTGGTATGCAGTGAGAGTGATGTGAGCTCTACTTACATTCGATGTATTGTGCTTCACATCTGTGTTCTGGATATTTTTCAAATTGTAGCTTTTAATACTCGATATGTGTGGTACAAATGTTCTGAGAACAAGAACTGTGATCTTCATTTGTCAGTAGCATAGTGAATCCAATAGCGTTTGAGTGCTGGTCATGCTACTGAAAAATCTGGAAATAGCTTATAAAGCACATGCAGAATATTGAAATTTGGAAACATGATTTTCTGAAGATTAATTTGAGGAATGTGAACATTTGTAGGTAATTTTGTTGCTGTACTGACTCTATGCATACAGTTTACTATCTGTTTGAAAAAGGGAAATTTCAGTGAAATTTTTCTTTATTGGTACATGTTAGTTAGTTTGACTGTCAAAATGTGATTAAGCAAAGTTATCTATTCACATAGCTTACATTTAGAAGCTACAGATTCATTGCTCCTTTGCTATTCCATTGACTCATTTCATGGCCCAATCATATTTTCTAATGTTTTTTCTTAATTGTCGTTTTTGTAAACATGGTTGCACTAGTTTAAGAATAAGAGTTACAATATAGTTTTGAATGGTAATCTCTTTTATTTTATTCTTCCATTATTTGTGTTGCTGCATTGCACTTTGTGGAACACAGTGATTGACATATGATCTGTTTAGCATAGCTGCACAACCTTAAATTTCACTGTGCAGATCTTTCTTTCCTTTGGCTGGGTTTCTGCTGCACTGTATTTTTTATGTTCATTGCTTCGAGTAGTACCAAGTTTCCACTGCCATAGGTAAGCCATTATAATTTGCTGGGGACAGGTTTACATTACAGTCATCACAACAAGATCAATCATAGTTGGGTTTGTATTTCGAAATTGATATCTAGTACAGATTAGGTAAAGTTGAGCTTAATTTACATTTCCTGTCAGATAGTATCATTCTTACAGGTCAGTGTTATATTTGCATAGCTGTCACAGTGTGTTTGGAATTTTAGCTATTTGCGTAATTAGAATCAGTGGCTATCATTTAGGAAACATTTTTGGTTATTTATTCTATCGAAATTCGTTTAGTAGTATCATGAAGCTTTTTATTCTGTTTATTTTATGCATTGGAATTACAAGCATGTATTGTGATGTCACGTGCAATGTCCACTGTATTGTGTGACATAGAGTTTCAAAGAACAGCTTGACTAACACACAGTTTTAAGTTTTCCTATTAATTTGGTAAAATATTAATTCAAATACAATTATACAGTTTGAGTTAGTTATGGCGACTCACTTGTATTAGACAGTGTTTCTGCAATTACACCACTTGCATTGTTCAGAATTACAACACAAGTACACATGAAGTTAAAGAAAGGAAATCAGATCAATTCAGTACAGTTGTAGTTCACAATATTCACTATGTTATTCATTTTTATTCAGAAACATTACATTTGGCGAACCCTTTGCCTAGGATATGAGGTTTTAGGAACTCTGATTTTCGTAGTAATATGGGGGTAACGTCTCAATAGTGAAGTAAGAGCAACAGTTTTATATATAAACTGCTGTACAGTCCGCTTTGCTGGCTAATTGCAGTCTAAGAATTTACGTAGTTTTCTGTATGTACCATCACTTGTATTTTCTTGATTTGTGCTACTTTGGAGAATTTTTTGCGTTATTTGCATGACGTTTGGAGAACAGCAATTGTACGGACTAAAATCATTGTAGTGCAGATTTTGCCTGTTTCTCTTTGACACATTCAGGAATTTTATTAGTTATTCTTTACTTTGCCATTTATTCCTTTTGTGGACAGTGCATAGTTCAAAGCTCTTGTGTAGTATTTCACTCTTGTTACGAACTGATATCGTGGCAACCGAAACTGTAGCCACAACACCCTCTGTGAGTACTTCTGTTGAGACCGCTAAAGCCATCACTGTAAAACTGGTGAGATAGATCATTAGGAAACAGAAATACTAATAATCGATACTGAAAGAGACGAGAAAAAGTTATATAAAGAAGTTATTAAGTCACTGGATGAGTATAATGAATCACAGGGAGTGGATAACAGATCACTGGAAGAGACGAGTAGGCGACGAGAGAAGTGTGATACACCACAGGAAGCATTTGCTAGCTCAGTTTAAGAATGGGGTTCATGATAACTTTCAGCATATAAGGAACAGTAATGAGATCAGATCTCGTTAGTATGAAACAAAACAGCGTAAACAGAATGAAGAGCATTCGAAAATTGATAAAACGTTAAGCGACATGATTTTCAATATTGAAGGAAATGAACATAAGAACAAAGAAAAATTGCTGGCAGAAATAAGGAGCGTAACACCGACTGATGTGACCTCCCAAAAAAATGAACAGAATGAGGAACTCGACGTTAATATTCGTGAAACAAGCGAAGAAAATTAAGCATTCAAATTACAATGGGGAATATAGAAAGAACAAATTGTTGGAAAGGTGACGAACTTACTGTGAATGTGATAAATATATATACCAGTACAGATAGGGCTCACTTTTCATAAACTGAAGTATGCCAACCTCCGAAACTACTGTATTTACTGATGTATAAAAGAAAATCAACCAACAACAATAAGGATCGGCTCACACCTATCGAAAAAAAATTTACTCGAGGTGACAATGCTAATGATTTTTGTCATTTCCTTGCACCCAGTTTAAATGAAAACAGATACTTGTGGTGCATATGCGAACATTCTCGGAAATATAATGTCTCAGACAAGTAAAATAATTTAGGACAAAGAGCATTCGAGTACACAGAAGAATGACCGTTTTAATTAAAGTATTAGAACAGCAAAAGGTTTCCAGAATGTTCGCAAAAAAACTTATCATGATCTGCTGAATAGTTGATGAACATTTTTCTTTTTTGTACATTTGCACAATCTTGCATTCAATTGTCTATTACTTTTTTGTTACGGATGCATCTTCCTGTAATTTTAATGTGCTAATTTCAGTCATACATACTGCACTATAACATAGACTGTGGTGTTCCATAGATAGTACTTTCCTATGTATTGAAAGTCTTTTTGTATTAGAAAAGGGATGTGTAGCTCCAAAGAAAGTTGAAGTTAAAGATATACTTTAAGTAATACCACACGAGGATAACTGAGAAGTAATTGATGAAAATGATTTTTTAAAACAATCAGGAATAAGAAAAACAGTAATGAAGAAGATAGAGGAGATAGCCATCTTTTTATCTTGTAACATAAGAAATACAATAAATTTTTCTATTTCGAAAGTAATTTTTTTCTTCCGTGAAACATTTTAACTTTTAAGGTTATAAAATGACCTGATCGAAAGATATTTGCTTGTGACAACATTCTTTTCAGCCTTTTAGGACCACCAATATTAAATGAAGCTCTAAGCCTGGAGAAGGATCAGATGGATGGAAGTTAACTTGTATTCTACTTAGTGTGTGAAAGAAAGTTAACATTTATTCTACTTAGTGCGCATGAAAAATTAATATTTGGTGGAAAGTATGCAGTTATATTTTCTGTCTGTGTTGTGATGTTGGTAGTTTTGAAGATGTCAAATAAAATCTGTATGGGCTGATGGCATGTATTTAGGTTTTCTAGTTGCTTGTGATGGTGGTTGTGAAAAGCAAGAAGAATTATAGCGAGATTAACAGGAATATTCCAAAATTCATATCAGGATCAGGTTAGGTAAAGATGAGTTTGAGTTACATTTTTGTCAGACAGTCTTAGTCTTACAGAGCAGTGTTGCATTCATGTCTGTACTGCTTAATGTCTGGAATTTTATTTAGCCTGTAACCTATGTAGAATTACAGGGCACTTTTAGGAAACATTTTTGGTTGTTTATTTTTTCAAAATTCGCTTTTTAATTTCATGAAGACTGTGCTATGTTTTGTGTGTTCAAAATGTAAACCACATATTGTGACGTCACACATTGTAGCTCTGTCATTGTACTGCATAATTTCGAATTTCCTAGCACAGCCTATTTAACATGCAGTTTTAAGTTTTCTAATTAATTTGGTAAAATATTGATTCAGTTATAGTCATACAGTTTGAGATAGCTTTGCCTACTCATTTTTATCAAACAACATCTCTATAATTACAGTACTTGCAGTGTTCAGGATTAAAACACAGACACACACAAAGTTAATGAAAGGAAAGCAGTTGAGTCTAGCAGAGTCATAGTTCACGAAATCCACAATATTATTTATGTTGATATACAGAACTGTTATAACTATTCACACACTGAACGCCTGTTGTGCAGGGCATTCTATACCGTAAATTCTGAGAAACCACGTTTTCACCTGTAACTCCGCTCCTATTGGAGCTTATAAACACTACAGTGCAGAGATTCTTGAAGCTGGCCGTTTGTGTGCCAAATTACGATGAAATCGATTCAGGTGTTTGCGAAGAGACCCCTGAATGTACAGGATGAAAGAGGTATAAATGCATATGTTTCCGTTTTTGACTGAAGACGGTGTACTAAACAACATTATATCAATATTTACATTATTTTTGTACTAATAACTATAACTATTACAAATCACGTTTTTGGGTTGGGTAGTATATCCAAGTACATGTGGCAAGAGCAAGACTGTAATGCTTATTTTCTTGAGGGCAGCAGTTCAGGTGTTTAATTGTGGACACATGAATGTAAAACGGTCAGTCTACAGTGAGAGAGATAGTCCACATAGTGATGCAATTATAACCTACTCAAAATATCAGTTACTAAATTAATTGATTTGTTTGCAAGAGCACTGTTCGACATAGAGAAAAACACAATCAACACAGTGAAGGTTGTAAATTTTGAGATACCACATATATAAGTATCTCCTCCTATACCTTTTATACTTGTTTCTTTGTAAAATGTTTTTCATGTGATTTCCCATCACATGGGTTACTTCTACTCATTTTTCATTCATGTTTATCCTAACGTGATTGTACTTTACCTCTCAGAAATGAAATGGATATTTCTTTACTAATAAGTGTGCATCCATTTGTATATACGATCATTTGTTACTTCCCCAGTTTCTCTCTGTAAATTAATGCTTATTTTAATAATGATTCCCTTGTGGCGAAAAATAGAACTAAATTCTTTTTTTACATATATAAATATTGTCTAGTTATCAGTAAAAATGCTGTAATAAAATATTATTAAGTATGTTATTTAATTCCATAGGCCAGTTAGTCATAATTTAATCTACATAAAATACTGTCAAAACTGAGAGGATTTTCTTGTTGGAACAAGACAATATGTGTTACCTTGTAGATAGCAGGACACACCCAAAGTTCTGCAGACGCAATATGTGGATATTTTAATTTAATTGTGAGACACTTTGTTTGGCTTGGACTTCAAATAGTTTTGGAAGTGGTTCCACAGAGACACATGTGGTTGCACATGGCTAAGTTAAGATGTTAACATGGTGTGGATGCTGAGTAATGGCAACTTTGAATCTCATATCATTATGCATATGGAGGTTACTGCTGTGTTAAAGACGAAGATGAAAACGTTACGCTCGTGAATTTGAACATTGTGGGAGGTAGAAGTTTAATAAGAGAGAATTAAACTGGATGTTAACTGGACGCTGAACTGTATTGAACTGTGATTTGTTCTTCAGGTTTGTATCAAGGAGAGACTAAGATTTTAAGCGATCAACTGAAGTGTAAATAAACTGAAGGCGACCAGTCACACGGGTCAGTAGCGCATTTGATGGGATGTGTTAGTGAAAAAGAAAAACTGTGCATGCTCTGGTACATTGAAGTTGGAATGGTCGTGTACTGTTAATAAGCTTAACTGTGTTTTGCACTACATGGATGTCAAATTACCATCTTGGTAGCCATACGTGACAATTGAGACTCCCAGCATTTCACAGACTGTCGATAGGTGGGCTGCATGCGCAAAATGCCACCACTCTAAATTTTAATTTCCTGTTTACTATTAGAAAATCGAGATCGTCCATTTTGGCTGAGAGTACCAGCGGTTGCATATATTTGCTGCAGAATCAGCGACGCTGCTTTATGCCAGGGTATGTCTCCTACGACAAATGTCTCGACCTGGTCGAAACTTAGTGGTAATAAGAAATTACGATGCCGCATTTAGAAATTCCGTACGTCAACATTTATTTATGAGAATGAACTGTACAGATACTAAAGTAAAGGCTAGGAAAAGAGTGAAAAGGTTATCGTTTTAGAGGAAGAATTCATTCGTAACTAAGCAGTAAAAAATAACTCTTCTACAGTCTAATGTTACATGTAGTAAACAGTCATCATGAGTTAAAGTTTTCGTGTCTTATTTGAATAACTTACTCAGTAGTTTGAGAGAGAGCGTGTGTGTTTTGTGTGTGACAGTTATGCTTGCCCCAACAGACAAGATATGACTCTAGCATTTTGGAAGCAAATCTATTTAGTGAGGTTCAACGACATGTCTGCCAGACGAGAAATACTGTTCTGTGAGATTCATTTTTGTAAGGTAAGGATAGTTGGATCAGATTTCACTTAAACTGTCAAAGAAACAAATATAGAACGAGGTGTATAGCAAATATAGAACAAGATGTATAGCAAAAAAATAAAACGAATAGGAACAAAACAGCAGAGTTGTAGGACTAAGTACTGTAACGGAAGTCTTAGTATCTTCCTTACCATCACTCAAACAGCTGTTTCAGCTTACTTACAATCATAAATTATATATGTTTCTTACGTAACCCATCATAGATTAAAATTTTGCGTAGGTAGCGTTCGACAGCTTTGATAAAGGTTACGAACTACGTCATGCAGTACACAACCGTACTTAATATCATTTTGAAAATTGATATCGGTCACCATCTGATGCTCCTTTGTCTATAAAAGACTGTGCATTCTATAATTGGAATAATTCACCAACATCTTGAAATGCTACACTTTTCTTTAATTTGTGATAAAACTAATCAGGTTCTTCAGTCGCCCAAGGTAAACTATAAACACTAGCGCTTTTCATGATTTCTGTTAACACATTGTATAAAGGAGAATGTCAGCATCTTGGGTAGTTATTGCAATTGTTGAAATTAACGTTAAATACGGCTTTTAAGGCCAGGTGGTGGACGAAATCGTTCGTCAAAATAAAAATTAGTGCACCTGTGTACTGCGTTATTCAGTTCCTAACCAAGAGTAAAATTGTTCAAAACGAATTCACGGCACCACAGTTACATCTTCTGCTTTGGCATGTGAAACTCACACAGGTAAACGTACCTACAGAACTGTGTATCTGTTATGAGTGACAGCGTACATATTTTAGGTGGCAACTTTTCATTTCACAAAAATAAGTTGACCCTACAAACAGTGCCTTGTCACTCTACTATATGGATGCCATTCAGATTTCAGGATTTGTGCTTTCTACACGTGGAAAATAATCGTTTTCAGATTATCATCAAGCGTCTGAAGAACAATATTTTCTGTAATATAGACTTATGCTGAGGAGAACTGTTTAATTACAATAAAGTAGGCTATGGCAGCAGTTACGACTGATCCAAAGAAGTGTAGGTCAATGAGGAAAAAGCCACACACAGAGAAACGCAGTTTTTCCATTGGGACCTCGAAGACGTCAGTCGCAGTCCACGTTCGCAACAACAGCCGCACTCTTGCCAGTGCATGAGCCGTCTTCACAGCTTGTTCTTCTGCAGAAGAACACGCCCAAGATGCGACTAGTAGGTGGCCTGTTACAAGTAGCAGGAAGAAAGCCAACTGCAGTTGTAAATTGAGTCTTACTTCTGGTGGAAGAGGCGATGCACCTACCATTGTGATCACATACATCAGGCATACTATGACGACGGTGTTGTAGAGGACGGCCAGCAGCAACGCGGGGCCAAAGTGTAGCGAGCAGAGGCGTCCCGTTCGATGCAGGACCATCCTGGCCTGCTGCAACGTACGCAGGCCGTTCTCAGCTGACGTTGACAGGGTTGGCGGCGCTGGTCGAGTAACCACCTGATCCAGGTCGTCCAAGGAAGCGACCGGCGGCTGGACACTCCTCAGCATCAGCGCACTGACCACTCCTAGACGGCTGTCCAGCGTGAGAACTACTCCGAGGAACTGCGTGTGCCACAGCAGGGAGTAGCCTCCCAGGAAGAAGTAGATGACAGCTAACGGCTGCCCCAGTATTCCGGCCGCAGCGCCAGCTGCTGGCACTGCAGCGAAAAGTGCAGCTGTTCCCAATAAAACCAGTGCCACAACCCGTGTTCTCTTGTAAACTTTTCCCATGTATTCACCATCGACATGAGCCAGTAAAGAGTCCACATGTTCCAGATTTTGTGCGATCTCGGTCAGATACTGATTTCCAGTGAGTATAGAGCTGAATACCATTGTAGCAGGTTCCAGCCAAGTAAGCCACGTGATTGCCGTGTGTAAGTGGTAGGTCGCTGGCACGTTGTGATTTTTCGATGGCATGCACTTCTCATTATCAATACATTGCACTCCAAGTATCACGACAGCAGCTAGCCAAGAAGTCGCTACAAGGACGTTGATAACTTTTCTGAATTTGGTTTTGGGAGAGAGTTCGGCGGATATAGTGCTGTAACACGTTACTGGAGCGAGGCCACATATTTGGTACACTACATACAATGGTCTGATGGCGTGTCGAAAACTGTGTTCAGTTTTTAAGATGTTGCGAACAGCCATGTCTTCCAGAAGAACTGTTGCAAGATGGCTGATAAGAAACAAAAAGTTTAGCCAAGTGGCGTCGCAGAAAATCACTACCTCGTCATTAGCAAGCAGCTTTGTTTCAGCAGTTGCAGTCTGTGGCAGTTAAAGTTAATAACATTTCCCAGGACGTTCTTGTCGTGCAATAGCGGAGCACAGTCATCAAGAGCAGAAACTATTCAGTATAATTTTACAGGCGTAAGTCTACCATCCTGATCCTTACATCAACGATGTCGCACTCAGGCAGCAAGACTGTGTGGCGGTTCAACTTGTTCCGCGTGACAGCGATCGAAAGACATTTGCGTCACTTAAAGATATTAAATGTCAATCAGCATGGAATATGCTTTTCACATCTACTTGCTACTGCATATTGTTTTCTTATTACGAGAAAACGACTCTAATATCAGTTCGCAGCATTTGTCAGTGTCCTCGATAAAACACTGATAGACATCTTGTAGTTGCTGTTTGCTATGTGCGAGTTTTTAACGTTTCATAATACTATTTGTAGTAAAAGTAGTAGTAACGCCTTCGTATTTAAGAATTTGCTGTTGACCCAGTTTTAGTAGAAGCAGTGCGTTGTTAAGAATTTTTCGAACCGGGGAGTATTTTTCTCTTTTTTTCTTCAACATGTTGGTAGAAAGTCAGGCGATTGATGAAATCATAGCCAGTCTATTTGCATTCTTTCCATTGGTGTCACAACGTGAACGTACTTGCTAGGTGCCGACTGCATTGAGATAGCGTTAAGATATGAGTGGAAATTTCAAGTGTGTAACAAATGTGTAGGATACTGAGAAATGTAGATGGTGTGTTTGCAGCAGAAGACAGGAAACTCAAATCGATAAAGAGAGAAATGAAAGCCTCAGGCGTTATACACTCCTGGAAATTGAAATAAGAACACCGAGAATTTATTGTCCCAGGAAGGGGAAACTTTATTGACACATTCCTGGGGTCAGATACATCACATGATCACACTGACAGAACCACAGGCACATAGACACAGGCAACAGAGCATGCACAATGTCGGCACTAGTACACTGTATATCCACCTTTCGCAGCAATGCAGGCTGCTATTCTCCCATGGAGACGATCGTAGAGATGCTGGATGTAGTCCTGTGGAACGGCTTGCCATGCCATTTCCACCTGGCGCCTCAGTTGGACCAGCGTTCGTGCTGGACGTGCAGACCGCGTGAGACGACGCTTCATCCAGTCCCAAACATGCTCAATGGGGGACAGATCCGGAGATCTTACTGGCCAGGGTAGTTGACTTACACCTTCTAGAGCACGTTGGGTGGCACGGGATACATGCGGACGTGCATTGTCCTGTTGGAACAGCAAGTTCCCTTGCCGGTCTAGGAATGGTAGTACGATGGGTTCGATGACGGTTTGGATGTATCGTGCATTATTCAGTGTCCCCTCGACGATCACCAGTGGTGTATGGCCAGTGTAGGAGATCGCTCCCCACACCATGATGCCGGGTGTTGGCCCTGTGTGCCTCGGTTGTATGCAGTCCTGATTGTGGCGCTCACCTGCACGGCGCCAAACACGCATACGACCATCATTGGCAGCAAGGCAGAAGCGACTCTCATCGCTGAAGACATAACGTCTCCATTCGTCCCTCCATTCACGCCTGTCGCGACACCACTGGAGGCGGGCTGCACGATGTTGGGGCGTGAGCGGAAGACGGCCTAACGGTGTGCGGGACCGTAGCCCAGCTTCATGGAGACGGCTGCGAATGGTCCTCGCCGATACCCCAGGAGCAACAGTGTCCCTAATTTGCTGGGAAGTGGCGGTGCGGTCCCCTACGGCACTGCGTAGGATCCTACGGTCTTGGCGTGCATCCGTGCGTCGCTGCGGTCTGGTCCCAGGTCGACGGGCACGTGCACCTTCCGCCGACCACTGGCGACAACGTCGATGTACTGTGGAGACCTCACGCCCCACGTGTTGAGCAATTCGGCGGTATGTCCACCCGGCCTCCCGCATGCCCACTATACGCCCTCGCTCAAAGTCCGTCAACTGCACATATGGTTCACGTCCACGCTGTCGCGGCATGCTACCAGTGTTAAAGACTGCGATGGAGCTCCGTATGCCACGGCAAACTGGCAGACACTGACGGCGGCGGTGCACAAATGCTGAGCAGCTAGCGCCATTCGACGGCCAACACAGCGGTTCCTGGTGTGTCCGCTGTGCCGTGCGTGTGATCATTGCTTGTACAGCCCTCTCGCAGTGTCCGGAGCAAGTATGGTGGGTCTGACACACCGGTGTCAATGTGTTCTTTTTTCCATTTCCAGGAGTGTAGTTTGGGAAAGACTCAGAATCAACGGTTGGTATAAACTTGTAATTTGATATTTCTAACGACAGCCAGACTCACCTCAAGATTTAACTGAAAATATTAGGAAAAATCCCAGTTCACCCTGCACTTTGCAGCCAGCAACCTCAGAATTTTCATAGATGACGCTGTGTTCTCTAGTGAAGTAACGCCAGAAATGGGCTCCACAAACATTCAGTGACGTATTCAAAAGATTTAAAAGTGGTGCAAGGATTAGGATCTTGCTTTCAGTGTTCAGTAATATAAAACAGAGCACTTAAAGAAACGTAGTATCCTGTGGATGTAATATCAGTGCGTTACCAACTGGAATCAGTTAACTCAAATACCTGGGTGTAACAAATATAGGGACATGAAATGGAACGATTACGAAGTCTGAGTCGTAGGTGAAGCAGCAGGTGACAGACACTCGTTCACTGGCAGGATATCCCCCCCCCCCCCCTGAGAAGACAGGAGTGATGTACCTTCGCTCATGACATACACGAATTCATAGACCACGTGTCCAATCAGTTCATAAGCCTGCATAGCTCCATAGCTATCTATGGTGAGCCACCAAAGAAACAGTATTATTTAAGTGACCACGGACTAGTACTCTGCCTATTCTGTAATCTGTATCATTGTTTCACATACAGCGTTCAGTGCTATGTTCAATCCGTTCTTTACTGTATTTTATGTTGCCTGTATGAGGTACTAAGTTTCATAAATCACGTTTGTTCTTGCTATAATATTGTTGAATAAGATTAAGATGGGTATCCCACAGTGATCAACTAGATCTTTTTGAAGTGCAAATGCCAAAAATAAAAACGGTCAGGAATGTTGAAAGTGATCATATCTTATTACTGGTTAAGCTGAAAATCTTTTGAAAAGTGATACCACATTTACTTTACTGTGAAGATTTCTGCTCTGAATGAAGATTGCGAAATGTATCAAAAGTCTGTGGAAGAATTTTTATACTATGCTGTATGCCTTTTATAGCGCAAGATGAACAGCAATGAACTACTGATATTTAGGAAGTGGGAAGTAGAACATGACAATTTTTACTGTCATCTTGTAGTTATAGTCAGCTTCCAGTTTGAATAATTCGAAAATATTTAAGCTTCTAGCAAGTAGAAAATGATGATGGGAGATGAGAGTATTAGATCGTCTATTGAAAGCTGTATCAAATATGTATCTATACTTGTTGTTGAGACCAAAAACTTAGTAGAGGAAGATGGTTGTCAGATCCAAAAAAATTTGAATGCAGTGGGATCTCTGAAAAAATCAGTTGCTATGTTGTGTGTTTCTGGTTCAAGTGTACAGTATGTTTCCATGAGCAAGATTGTCAAGTATATCAAAGCAATATCCTACTCTGAGGAATGAAATGAGGTTTAAGGCACTATGGAGATGATATGAAGTTATGAAGAAATATTTTTGTGGTGTGTGTGAGGTAGAGTGATGTGATTTATAGAGGTTATAGGAGGTATTAGGAAAAAGTTTGGGATGTATTCTATTATGAGAATAAGTAATATTATGATGCTTGCCTGAGGACATGTTATGGACTTGATGATTCACTGTTTTCTAATTGACATTATTCTTGTTTATGATAGTTTCCTGTATATGATTTTGAGAAATGATTAAGCTGAGTTAATGCTGTTTACTGAAGCAAAGTTTTGATATATAATTACTGAAATGCTTGCCGTGGGTCTGGCACATCTGTGGAATGTAAATTTTGATTGAAAATCTTATACTTATGACGTAGTAATGAGAGGAATAACTGGAATGAAGCAGATGAAATAATGATTATAACGATGTAACTTACTATAAACAATGAACTCCAAAGGATAAACCTTAGTAACTAAGTACACAACTGAAATTAAATGAAAATGAGGAACTGTTTACTGCAGGAACAATACTAATAACAATAGTTACAAAATAATTAATATGGACACCACACGCCTGGCACTTACATATTGTAAAGCACTGTGAGATTATTCTAAATTTCAGTTTCGTGTACGAATATTTTATGGTACATTCAATTGGTACAGGTTAAGGGCTGAAGCTAGTTATGTCTAATTTGAGATATGTAAGAGCAATTGCTGAAAATCATTTCTATTTGTGAGAAACTTGTTACTTTTCTTACTGTCTTCTTAGAATCTCAAGTACAATTTGTAGGAATACTTGGGAGAAATCTGTGAAACAGGTGTATAAAAGCTGAACTGAAAGTAAGTGGAGAAAATATATTTGTCCTCAGCTTACATGTTTTTTACTCTATTTCAAAGAACTTCCTGATTTACTGGTCATAACTGAGAATGGTAAAAATTGAAGAGGGTGATGCTATATTTCATTGGAAAGAGAAGCAGAAGGTTATATATTACTCATTTTCCATCTGTTTTTCATGAGTACTCCTTTAGTCTGTAATACCCATTTATGAAGTAGAAAATTAAGTCACTACTCAACAAACACCAACGTAGATTTCCACAAAATACGTTCAGTATGTGGTATTGCTTGGTATACGTTTTTCTTCTATTATTTCTGTGGATCCTGCAGTCTACTGAAACAAAAACTGTCCACTAGGGGAAACTGAGGGTGGGGGTAACACTGGCTGTGGGTGGTAAAATTTGTAAATATTGCACTAAAATGCAGATTATTGATTATTTCATTTAAAAATAAATATGACTTTTGTCCTTTAGTTAAGAGAAAACTTTTTAGCTTATTAAAATAAGTTGAAATAGTATTCTGTGTAAGAAATAAATCCTCATGTTATACAAAGAAGATGTGAGAAAGTTTCACCATTTTCATGTACTTACTTTAAATAATATCAAGAATCCACACCTATTTAAATTCTCTCACTGTCAGGACCAAACAATGGAAAGGCCACATGGAATATTAACAATTATGGAAATGATAAATTGCTATTAACAGTAAACATATCACACTGAGTTGGAGACAGACACGACAGAATGACTGTCACATTCTAAACTTTCAGCCAAAATCTGACTTACCATCTGTGGTGTGCGTACTGTAAGACCTTCGGTACACACACCATCAGATTATTTGACTTGTCGCTCTAATGAAGTAGCCGAGTGTCAGCAATATGTCTCATGGCCTTATTGTGGCGTGTTTGCCTTCTGCCATTAGGTCAGACGATAGAAATGCCACTTGCATGCTTAGAGCAGCAGATTGATGGTGACCAACTTTAAACAGAACTTGATTAATTTTCATGCACATTTACTAAAATAATAAAAAGCATAGACATTACGTAAATTGATTCTGAATGTTGTTTACAATTGACAATCTGAAGTTCCTTTGGTGTTGGTACGTTAATCTTATTCTCACATATCTCTGATACTTGACAAAGTGTCTATACATTTATCTTCATGGCTATGTACAGGATTATGGTAATCTAATTAGGCGCAGGCTGAAACTTGACTATAGACCGGTACAGACTAACGCAGACTGGTACAGACTGGTGCAGACAAAAGCAGACTGGCTGATCGGAGGTGCATACACTTGTTATAATACCTCGTGCGTTCAGGTATCATTGCATGAGTGTGATCTGTGAGGAGAATAGGTTCTACGTTACCAGCAATCTCATTGGCTGCATTACATATTAATACGCAGATCGGTGGAAGCAGAATTTGGTCCGTCTCTAAGGCAGCGCCATCTCGTAGTGTGGAGACGGACGAGCGCTGTGCCTGCACTGTTGTGCTTAGCGGGGCGCGCTCTAGTGGGAAAGTTCTGTATGCGCTGGCTATGCAGACCTATGTACACAACACCATCAGAGTGGCCAGAGATAGTGGTCATTTGTGTGTGAGATAAGCTTACTTGTGTGAATGTGAGTGTGTCTCTTTGTTTTCAAATGAAGGCTTTGGCCAAAACCTTAGCATGTAACTGTCATTTCACTGTGCCTGACTGCAAATTTATGTGTCTTCTTTATAATGAGCAGCAATCTATTCTATTCATAATTGTTATTCCTGCCATGAACAATTTTTCCTTTTACTATGTGATATCACTGTGGATAACAAGTGAACTAAAGAGGATGAGTATCTAAAGCAAACTATTATACTTGCTACTAAACGTTCCTGAAACAGTTATTACTTGTGTCAGTGTGGATTTGCAGTCAAAGACTCAACAGCAATTTTGATCAAAGAAGCTCATATTAAGTCTTATAACATTCTGCATGTGATTTATATTAACTTAGGTGATTGTAAGGGAACACTAATCCATTGAAAACAATCTGAAAAATGAAGAAACAAAAAAAATTTCTTTTGTATAATGTTATGTATTTATGTTATGCACGGTGAAACAAAATCAATCAACTGATTTAAAAAATCATGACCATTATGTTATTTGAGATATGTGTATGTGAACAATATGTTGTTGGAAAGAGCAAACTCGTGAGATTTATATAGATCCTGCTATGTAGCAGCGCTGTGTGACTTCTTCTGTTCTAGTAAAAATGGTATCAGAACAACAGAAAGCATTTTGTGTCCTATGTTTTGTACAGTGTGGGTCAGTAATAGTTGTTCAGCATCACGTTCATATTAGGTGTGGTGTGCATCCTAATACAGCACAGAGCATTAGACAATGGCATGAACAATTCTGAGAAACAGGTTGTTTGTGTAAGGCAAATTTCCAAGCCATCCTTGAGTGGTGTGACACTGATGTCAAATCCGACTGCCATAGTTTCACAAGGAGTCTGTAGAAATCCACTGGCTGTGCAGCTGGACAGGTCAATATGCCCGTGACGTCCATCTTGTGTGCGTTGCATTTACATTTACCCATGGAACCATACAAAACTGAGCTACTGTAAGCTCTTCATGAAGGTGACAAACAACAACACATCGAGTTCTCTAATTTCGTTCTTGGCAAGATGATGGACGACGGTTTTCTTCCATGCTTAGCGTTCAGTGATGAGGCAACATCCATTTAAATGGAAAGGTGAACCATCATAATGAGAGAATATGGGGTACATAACAACCACATGAAGTTGTACAACATGAGAGTGACTCTCCAAAATTTAATGTGTTTTGTGCAGTTTCGTGAGAAAAGTTGTATGGTCCTTTTTTCTTTGCTCAAAACACTGTTACAGGAAGCACATATCTTGATGTGCTTCAGAACTTAGTTTTCCTACAGTTGGAGACTGATTAGAACTTCATTTACCAACACATGGGGCACCGCCACACTGGCATCTCGAAGTGCAGACATTTTTAAACCAAAGGGTTACTGAACACTGGATTGGTCACACTTGAACAAATGATTCAGCCTTACATTACTGGCTTCCAAAGTCACTGGACCTCACTGTATGTGATTATTTCTTGTGGGGATTTAAAAATGATGGTGTTTTTGTGCCTCCATTAGCAACAACAGTGAGTGAACTGAGACATTATATAACAGCAGTTGAGGAATCTGTACCTCAAGACGATGGTGTTTTTGTACCTCCATTAGCAACAACAGTGAGTGAACTGAGACATTATATAACAGCGGTTGAGGATGCTGTACCTCAAGACATGTTCCCTGCAATGTGGGAACAATTTGAATACTGCACTGACGTATGCCATGCATCTCAAGTGGAGCATAATGAACACCTATGAAAATGTATGAAAAAGCTTTAAATTACCCATTCATCTAATAACAAAATTCATTGTGTGTGTTTACTAATTTCTGAAATACAGACATGCCAGATCAGATGATTCTTTTGATGCACCCTTTCTGTACATTTTTTTTGTGTGTGTATGCTACAGAGAGTCATGTTTAAAAATTTCATGGAAGTGAGTTCTCTTGAAATTCAATGGTTACGAAAATCATTCATTCTTTATAAAATATGACTATTTTGAATAACGTTTTCTATCCATATTAGCCACTCAAAAAAGTTGTTTCATTTAAAAGTTCACCCAGATGTATTTTTATGAAAGTGGAGAGAAACTAATCTTTGTTATAATCGTTTCTTTGATATCACAGATTGATAACAGCCCCACTGGCATTTCACAGTTGTCAATGGAAATGCACATTTCCAACAGACACTGATAGTGGTCTTAGGGGCCCAGTGCACCACTGAGCCATCCCTTCAACATGATGCTCTCTGTTTCTTGCATTAGTGGGATATTTATTGCTGTCTGCTCTTTTGTAAGGTTTTGTCATAATGCTTTCAGAAAGCTTTAAGTCAAATGAAACTTCTGTTTACTGTATTTACATGCTTGTAAATCATTTCTGCTCCTGGCCAGCTTTGCTACAACAAAAGCTGCTGCATCACTCTGTAGTCCATTTCTCTTCATCATTGTGTATGGGATAATAAAAAACAGTTCCATGAATGCCTTATGCTGAACCATTGATTACAGGGTGAAAGATTTTGCTTGGGAACACGTCAAACCATAGTCTTTCTAAGATAACATACACTTTTTTTATTCCAGAAAGGTGAATTGAGGTATGAACAACAACAAGAACACGAAGTTTCAAGATGAGTATAATTATTTAACTTTTGTTTTATAGATCAGTTAACATAAGAACTGCCGATCTGCAACCTGTGTTTAAAAAACTGAATAGCATGTACTTCTGTGCCTATCATTGTATGCTAGTTAATTATTATATAGTTCAATTAGACTGTGGGACTGCATATTTTAGATGTCCCACTTCATTAAATAGCTACCCAAGTAGACAATGTTGCTAATTCGTGCAGCTTTGATGTCACTCGACTTGGAGGTAAGCTTGTTACAGTGCTGTTGGAGGATGAAATATTGTCACTGCTAACATTTGGCCAGCATGGGGAGCAATGATTGCAGAGAAAAGTTTCTGATCAACAGTCTTATCAGTTTAATATCTGAAAATACAATTATTCTAACCATAATGTTTTCAAACGCATTATACATGTGGCGTAAGATGAACTAGACCAGAGATAAATAAATTATAATGTAAAGGCATTACAATAACTTATTCTAAAATAAAAAATTAGCAAATATCTGTTACAGAAGGGGTTTTTGAAGATAATTTCGCATTATTAGAAGAACACTTCTGTAGTCAATGGACTATAATCACTATTAGAGGCAGCAGGAGTGGTACAAGCACACCAAGTATTAACTTTAATTGTTTATGTTCAAAAATGGTTCAAATGGCTCTGAGCACTATGGGACTTGACATCTGAATTCATCAGTCCCCCAGTCATAGAACTACTTAAACCTAACTAACCTAAGGACATCACCCATATCCATGCCCAAGGCAGGATTCGAACCTGTGACCATAGCAGTCATGCGGTTCCAGACTGAAGCACCTAGAACTGCTTGGCTACACCTGCCGGCTTTAATTGTTTGTAGTCAGTATTACGTACTCCGATTGTCTCTATAGTCACTCAGATCATTTCAATACTATTTGTCATATTAAAATTGTTATTTCTTAGTAAACTATCTCGTTAAAACGATACTGTATGTGTGAAAACCTAGTCCGATGTAAGACAGAGCCTGATGGGCCTCATCAGACCAGATTAATTAAGTAAATAAGTAACATTCTATCAAAAGATTTTGGAGCACACTGTATATGAGGTGCAAAGCAAACAGGATCAAGAACAACTAAGCACTAATCACAATATATATGTATATACTAGGAGAACTAATTGTTCAAAAAATTTACAAATATATCTGGCAATAATATATGTTTTCTCAAGTAGTTTCACTACATTCTATAGGCAATATTGCTAACACTTGCTTTTTCAAAGACACTCAGCTCAGATGTAACCTCTTTACAATGCTGGTCGTAGATGAAATTTTAACTCTCAATACTTCATCACCAAGTGGAGAAGTGGTTGTCTAGAAAATTTGGTGATTACCAGGCTTACCAGTTTATTATATAAAAGTATTGATACTTTTTCCTACGTTTTAGAATAACCAGTACGCATGGAAAATGGCCATAAAGAAAAATGTATTAAATAATAATCATAATACCTCGCATGACCTAATTTAAAAAAAAAGGCCAACTGTGTAATAAAGAAGAACATTCTTTATTAAACAGTTCCACTTTATTAATAACATAGCTCCACAGCTGACATAGCTAATGAATGCTTGTGCGGTTATACTCAGTGCTAAGGTAAGAGGGTTAGAATATGGGTGGTAGATGAAATTTTCACTGCCAGTATTAGGACAGTATGTGGAAGACAGGTGTTGGTATAAAGCTGTCATTTACAAGTCCCACCAGTCTACAACTCTCAAATTCTGTCCCTAAAGCCTTAAGGCAGTCTGTAGATGTGGAATAATGGCAAATATTAAAAAATAGTAATCCTGACAACTTTCACAAACAAATGCACATGAGACTTATCAAATATTTTTACAGAAAAGCATGTTTTCTTATGTTGTTCAAAGATATTAAATGTGATGATGCTGCTACCCAGTATTTGAGCAAAAGCAATGACCATAGTATGGAAGCCACCATGCAGCATTGTATAACAGCTGTGAGCTAATATCTGCCATGTGTAGTGACATGTGAGTTTCAATAAGAGAGACACAGAGGACTGCAGGGCAATGACAGCCAAGCTCAGCAATGAACTGCACCGCACAGTAGTAACTGTGTAACAAGTAGACAATGTGACCACACCAGGGATAGTCTCTGATATGTGCAACAAGACTAGGTACAGGGTACACTCAAACAAATTCATGGCAGAGGCATATAAATAAGTGTGCACTTTCAGGCAGGGGAGCACTTCTTGTCATTGAAAACCAGCAGTACCAGAAATACATGAGCTATGCTGGACAGTGAGACAACTGGGCACCAGCAGTAGTCATGGATTTGAGACTGGATCACTACATCATGCAATTAAGTCACAATTAAGTCAATAAAACTCATTCTTAGGTTCAACAATTTTTTCACTGGGCCCTCTGGCCTACCACTGCACTACTGTGCCCTTCAGATTGGTGCCAGCAAGGGGTCTTTGAGAATGTGTTAGGATGGTGGTATGTTATTTTTTTCTCTTGTTCATGACTGTGTAACTGATAGGAGGCTATCATGCCATGGCCAGTAACACGGGTAGCAGGGTTGTCAACACTGCAAAGAGCGAACAGGAAGGCAGTACTGGATATCTTAGTAGGGAAAGATAAGTTGCAAGTGGTAAACATAGAGTAGGGTAAAGAAATAGAAGCACTTGATGCTCTGGAGAAGGAAATTATTTATCACAAATCTCCAGAGTATAGGGAAGAGTTGTGGAGAGAACAGGAGTAATGTATAATGGTAAAAGGGCATAATGATGTGAGGAATACATTGATATTGGAGAGGATGGAAAGAAAGAAAAAAGAGGCAGTAGAGAGGAGGGAGGGGGAAGGAAGCTGAAAAGGGAGATGAACTCACTTGTGGATAGTTTACATGTTCCTGCCGAATGTACATCTACCACTGATGTAGTTAAACCTAATGATACTGTGAAGAGTAGGACAGAATTTCGCAGTTTTTTAGATGAATTGTCTAGTGGGAAGACCAAACTAGTGGTAGATAGTGTCAAAATACATGTTCCTGGGAATATATGTGAGGCACAGGATAGTGATGCTTTTGAAGTTAAGGAGAGTAATGCAGAAGTACCAGTTCTAATATCCAGTGGATTTTCAGATTCTGGGGTAACCGTAGGGCCAGACAGAATGAGTGTTGGCTGTACTGATGTGTCTAAGTGTAAGGATAGCAACATTGCTGATACCAAGCTAATAGTTGATATGCAGATGTTTATTTTCTGGGTTGGTATGTAAGTTTGTAGTGTTTTCCCATATTTTTAGTAAACACAACAGACACACATAACAGAAATTGTAGTCATCATTACCATTTTCTTCAATATTTACAACAGTCTGCCAGTGCTAGGGTAACTTTTAGATTCTGCAATTGTTGACATAATGGTGTTTTGAGGTGAAGAATTCCTCAAGCCATGTTCAAAGTGCTTTTGCATCCAGAAAGGAAGTTCCTTCAAATGGTTGGTTCTGAGCACTATGGGACTTAACATATATGGTCATCAGTCCCCTATAACTTAGAACTACTTAAACCTATCTAACCTAAGGACAGCACACAACACCCAGCCATCACGAGGCAGAGCGAAGTTCCTTGAGGATTGTATGATACAGATAAAGAAAGGTGAAAATCTAAGGGCGCAATATTAGATGAATAATTAGATGAATAAAATGGATGCAAAGTGACTCCCCAAGCCAGCTCCTGTATACTATTTCTTGTCAGTTCAACAGAATAGAAACAGGTGTGTTATTGTGCAATAGTATCACCTCACACAGACTTCCTGGTAGTTGTTCTTTGACTGCATCTGCAAGTTGTCTCAGCTGTTGACAATAGACGTCATCAACAATGATTACTCCTTATGGAAACTATGTGTAGTATACAACGCTGTTGCTGTTCCACCAGATGCATATCAGTATCTGTTGTGGCTTTTCTTTTCCATATGTTAGCAGTAAAGACATCTTTTCTCATCAGTATAGGAATGGTCAGTGTCGTTCAGAAGTCAACTGATGACAAGAAAGCAGAGTTGCACACATAATCACATGCTGATTTTTGTGATTTTGGCTTAGAGTATGCAGTACCCATACACCCAATTTTTAACCTCCCTATCAAATGCAAATGTTGCACAATGGAGGAATGATCACAGTTCATCACTTATTTTAGTCTTTGAGTACAACGATGCGGACCATTGTGGATTAATAAGTTAAAACGATCTTCATCAAACCAAACAGGTCTTTCTGAATAAGTCACTAATTTCAAAACAATCCTCCACAAAATGAGAAAACCACTTTCCTGGTGTGATCTGTTCATTTGTACTATACCCATATATGACCTAAATGTTTCTGACTGCCTCCACTGCTGTCACCCCTCCACTGAACTCAAAAGGAAGAATACACTAGAATTATTCTGATTTCTCCACTTGGCACTCCATTTTCTAGCCCACAGCTGAAGTCACTATCTCAAAATGACCAAACGACTATGTATCAACTCAATTAGCAGCAGTGAACTACAAATAAAAAAGTACATTCAATAAATAAACCTCTAGCAACCAGAATACCAACCTCTGAAGGAAAAAACACTATCAACTTATGCATCAACCTAATATCAGCCTTTGAGGATGTTTGCCATGCAGTTGGTTTTGTCAATTGAAGTTATAAATGTACATGTACCTTTAGTTAAAAATATATTCTGTTTTTAACACATTTACAAAGTGATGATTTATAATTTACATTACAGTTTATCTCATTACATATCTACACAATCATTCATAAGTAAATATTTTTCTTTCATTGTATATCTGCATATTATTTACAGACGTACACACATGTGGTTCCAGTTTCACATTATGTATATGGTATATCTGCATTTTATATGAATGAAAAAGTATACTATAATTATACAGCTGTTATACTCTTATTTATCTAGTAATTAGGGTTTTCCCCCATTATACATCCTTCAGAATGCTTTGAAGGTATTCTTCCACTGATTATTAGAGTTTATTACACACCATCAGACCCAGATGATTGTGGCTACTAATTATGTATCATTGACAGCCTTGTATGTGGTACATTTAGCACACAGTTATTTCTGGTACCATGGATACAAACTGTGCATATGTATATGTATATGTACAGACATATGATGTGCATAGGTATAACACAGCACAGTTTACCTGATGGGGCCATCAGGTGAACTGTGCTGTGTTGAGTCAGACTCCTCAGTTAGATTTGCAGGGATGTGCATGTGCTCGTCATTTTTATGTTGTGCAGAGAGAACTGTAAGCAATTTTTTGTTTTAGATTGTACAGGGAATGGACAACAAACTGTTGGAAGTGCATGTGATGGTGATTTTTGTGTTGTGCAGAGAGAACTGCAGGCAATTTTGTTGTTTTAGATAGTGCATGGAATGGATAAGAAGCTGTTGGCAGTTGTGTTGCAGATTTTGTGACATAAATGTACAAGCACACATATTCTCTCAGAAACAGGGTGAATAGAGGAAACGCAAGAGAAGATGAGTTCATAGAGTGGACGATAAAGTTGACAGGGCTGAATCTGTTGTAAAGTGTATGCCAGAGTTGCAGAATGTGGCATGAGCGCAAGTACTAGGTCATAGCCTTATAGCCTTGCACAGCAAGTAGCTCACATGCACAGTGAGCTGATTACAGGACAGATGCATGTCGGTGTACATGACAAGTATGAACTGGGTGAAAGATGCAACACAAGCCTGAAAGTGAACATTTTGACTGTACATCATGCTACTATTAACCTTCAGCAACAAGAAGTTGTTGTCAGTCTAGAGCTGTCAGGAGGTGTGTCTAATAAAGACATATCGGTTAAACTGTGTGGATGTACAGTAGTGCCACTAGGCACCAGGAAGTTGTTCTGGGTGAGCAAGAGAACTGGTAAACCACCATTTCTAGAATAATTCAGTCTGAAGTGAGGGATATAGGGAAAGGAATAATTGGGCTACTTCTAAAAGTGTTGTGAAGGACAGTGCTAAGTTACCTTGTAAGGATAGTTTTTGGAGTATGTCTTCAGAAGCAGTCAGAGAACTATTGTCGCAAGAGCAGTGTTTCGGAAGTTGTTCTAAAACAAAGGGTTAAGAAACCACCAGACAGACAGATAAGATGCCAAATGTCCAAGGTCAATGAATCCACACCACGTTTGTTGAAGTTGATACTCTTAAGTATAACTTAACAAGAAAGAAAGGGAGTCCTTTTACTTTTTAGGCATGGAATGGAGAGTAAGAAGTTGTTTTTGGCATAAGCATGGCAACATGCCTAGCAGTGAAATACGTTTCATAGTAACTGAGTTATTGAACAGGGCTTAATACCCTTGAGAAATGATGTGAGATTATGCAGCTTGAGTGAGAGATGAAAGATACATTTACAGACTCGGAAATTAATATAACAATTACATAATAGTTGAGAGCAGCTGATTATGTACTTGTTTTACACACAAAGGGTGAAAGCAAATACAATAGTAAATTGGGCTGGAGAGAGACCCGAGTGACTGGTTCTTCCCATGGAGCATGGCAGTGTAGTGCTGGTATCCAGTCTTTGGGCCAAAATTATAAATCTTTAGCAAAAGTAATGACAAGTAATGTGAAAGCAGCCATGGAGCCCTGAGTTACCAGCCATGAGCTGATAGCCACCAGTGTGGTGACATGTGGATCACAATAAGAGACATGCAGAGAACAGCAAAGCAATGATAGCCAAGCAAGCAGTAAATGGTACCACACAGAGACAACTGTGTAGTAAATGGGAAAACGTCACCACACCAGGGCAAGTCTCTCATTATGGGCATCGTAACTAGGCACCAGGTTTGAGTGAAACAAATGTGCATCAAAGCCATATTAATAAACCTGATTTTGAGGCATGCAAGCACTTCTCGCTACGATCAGCAACCCCACAACATTGGAGCTACATTGGACAGTGAGACATGTGGGCACCAGCAGCAGCTGTCGGTTCGAAATCAGGTTGTGGCAACCACCAGCACTAAGTCCTTCATGGGACTTGGTGCCACAGCCACACTGACCTACCAACCACACCAGCTGCTACCAGTGTCGAGTTCCTAGAGAGACTTGGCGCTACAGTGGCAACCACCATCTGATCTGTCAGAGAGCTGCCGGTTAAACTCTGCACACGACTGTCCTCATGCACTGCAATGGTGTCATGATTGGAGCTAGAGGCTGACCCTAAGGAAAGTAGTGCACTGCTGATATCAGTGCCCTCTAAAGGTTTTTGCCCTTCTGCAGTCTTACTATGAACAACAGTGTCTCAGCAGCCAGAGAGGAAGCTGGTGACCATTCATCAGTGCTAGCCAGGGACAACAGAGAAAGGCAGTGTTGCCTCATTATGCCATGTATTGCAGTCTTAAGTGCCAACAAAGTTTCCACTGGACATACAAGGCCACCACTGACCACCACATTCTTGATAACAAATTACCTACATAATCACAGCTGTGAATGCATGTCTATTACAGTGGCCTATGACATGGAGGTAAGATAGTTACAGTGGTGGTAGACAGTGAAATCTTCACTATAATTAGTTAACCAGCAAGGGGAAGAGAGGTGATTGCTGATAACTGGCCTTGGCAGTTTACTGTCTCAGAGTAACAAAGTCCTGACCATCAAACTTTGGAAAATCCAGCAGATGTCGTGAAAAGCAATTAAGATCAGAATAAATAAATAGTAAACTTGATATCTTCTGACAGAACGTTCCCAAAAAGAGAAAGTAAAATAAAATAAAATTATAGGGTGGAATGGGTATAAGTGCAAATCTTTTTATTGGTGACTGAAGATAGGGTACTGAACAACATTACTTAATTTTATTGGGTTAGAATCTCCAAGTACATATGGAAAGAATAAGCTTATTTTCCTCTGGCAGTATATCAGGTGTTGAAGTGTGGATTGTGGATGACAGTTGGTTTGTTTATACTGCAAGTGTAGTCACTTAGAGGTAGCGACACAACAGTGTGGAAAACATTATGTAGTAAATTGTGTGACATGTTTGCAGGAAGAGTGTTTGATGCAGGGAAAAAGCTACCAACACAGTAATGTGCGCAGATATTAAGGTACTACATATTAATAGATCTACTTTTATATCCATTACACCAAGTATGTTACAGAAAGCATATTTTATTAAGTAGTTCCACTTTATTAAAAGAACTGCCTCTGTTACCAACAGCAGTAACACATGTTTGGGATGGTGATACTCTACTTGGAGGTAAATTGGTTACATTGGTGGTGATGGATGAACTTTTCACTGCCAATATTTGGCCATAAAGCATAAAAAGAGTGGGGAGGGGGAGAGTTGATGGCATGCTGTTGCTGATCACCTTTCTTACCAGTTTAATATCTTGTAGTATTCAGATTCACCCCTAAAGCATTGCAATAGCCCATAGATGTTGTGTAAGTAAGGAAAAGAAAAAAAAGATAAATAAATACATATCTTAATTCCCTGTCAGAGCCAGTTGTCAGGGACAGTGGCAAGGAGGGGGGGGGGGGGCTATGCGGAGTACCGCCAATGGAGTATCATATTACACTGGATAAGATGACTTCAGAATTCAGTGAATATGTTACTTCAAGAGATTCAATCATTCTTTTCATAATTATGTAGCAATATAGGTTGCAATCAAACACATTTTAACAAAAGAATAAAAGTTGCAAATAGTTTACTATATAACCCAACAAATAACATTTAACCTAAAATGGGCATCTTATTATTTACCAATATACACTGGATATATATTAATGTACGAGTACCACTTACAATAATCAAGAAAGCTAAATATGCTGGGTATGCCTATCAACACTTAAATTGCTGACCCCAGACAAAAAGTTCGAAATCACCGGACATCTGGGTCAAATCTTATTATTATCTCAGCCACAGACGTTCAATAGAGACATTTTAAACCTGAAATCCAAACCAGTTACCAAACCCTACTGTAGGCAACACAAAATTTTGCCAGTTTGTCGGTGGAAGACCCCAACTTTCCTTTTGTTAAGCGATATCGCATAGCCCCAAGCCCCCTCGCCCCCCTCACCCGCTATTAGCCCCACCTCCCTGCCCCTTGACTGACATCTAGAATCGCCCCTGCCATTTCTCCCTGAAATTGCCAAATATATGTCATAGAAAAAATGTTTTCACAAGTAGTTACACATTATTAAACAATTGCCACTGTACACATTGTTGCTAAAATATGCGTGTGTGAGGGCATTCAGTCCAAAGGTAAGCATCTTACAAAGCTGAGGATACATGAAATTTTTACTGTAAGTATTTGGCTGACAAAGGGAGGAGAAGTGATTATATAATGTTGCTGATTATAATTTTTAGCAGTTTAATATATCAAAGTACTTAAATTATATGCCAAAACTTTTGGATTACCCTGTAGATGTGGAGCAAAGCAGATGAGATCAAAATTAAATTAATAGAAATCTAAAAACCTTTACAGAATTAATATTCCAAAAAAATTGCCAAAAATATATTACAGAAAGACATGTTTGTCTAAGCACTTCATTAAAAATCACATCCCTAGCCATCATCAAAATGCATGCTTGTGCTGTAGTGCTTGATTTGGGGCAATGTTGTTCAATGTGGGTGTTGGATGAAATTTTACTGCCAGAACTTGTCCACCAAGCAGGGGAGAGATGGTGACACATAGCTGATAATATTCAGTGTTTGGAATTTACTGTCTCAGAGTACTTTAATTCTGCTCAAAGTTTTGGAGCACCTTCTGGATAACGAGCAAAAGCAATAAGATAAAAAATAACTAAATGACAACTTTAATATCTTTCGAGCTGCCATTGTCTGAAGAAATTACCAAATATATGTAACAGACAAATATGTTCTTTCATTTTACTAAAAAAAAAACCACCTCTGTTGACATCATCATTAATGCACGTTTTTGCAATGGTGTTGACATGAAGGTAAGCCGGTTTCAAAGCTGGTGGTGGATTAAATTTTTACAGCAACAATTTGGCCGCCTAGGGGAGGAGAGGTGGCGAAAGAAGGTTACTGATAACCAGTCTTAGCAGTTTACTATCTACAACTAATCAAATTCTATCACTCCCCGCCTTGGAGGTAAGCTTGTTCTAATGCTTATGGTGGACGAAATTTTCAGTGCCTGTATTTGTCCAGCAAGGGGAGCCCAGCTGGAGGTGTTAAGCTGATGGTCACCGGTCTTTACGCCTTGTTCAGCATTAAATCCCAAATTCTCTCCCCAGTGTGTTACTGAATGAAGGAATGTGACACTGTTGATGGTTATCTGTTTGTCTGAAGTGCAAACTGCTTGGTAGCACACTGGTGTTAATCCACAGGATTACCCAAGTGCAGCCATTAGGTTTCGCACTTTCCCTCCTCTAGCATTACCACTATTACCATCATCATCACAACCACCTCCACCACCACAACCACCACTGTCGACCACAAATGTAACACTACACTAGACGCTCATTTAGTAAACTCAGATACACTTCACAAATACACATGTGACACTCATCTATCCTCAAGGGAGGGGGTTAGAGCGTGCAAAGGGACTACAACCTTTCTCATAGTAACCTGAACCAATCCAATGATATTTCTCACCCTTTATGCCATACGATATTAACATTTTTACTTTATTAAATATTCACGAAACAGTAAAGTGAATGTATTAATACGAAACTTTGCCAGAATAGTTGTAAGAGCTGAACATAGTAAAAAGAGAACTCTCAATCAACGCAGGAGTTGTTGACCTTACTTCTAACTGCTTATATAGATAAAGGCAGAAATTATTTTGAGGCCGACACGCGATAAAAGGACTGATCCACTGTCAATTATGGATCATGTAGGAAAATGAAACGTAACTACAAATGAAGCCTTTGTATCACGCATTGCGAAAAAATAAATGTTACATGAAACTATCTTAAGGCATCTGTAATAAGACATCGATATACTTAAACACCAGACGGCGTAATTACAAACTACCGCAAAGTTACGATATACTATCGGAAGTACTGCATGTAGCACCGACTATTCCAATGAACAATAAAGGTCTACTGGGAAGACTTTAGGCCAAAGATAAAAAGGTTTTCAGAAAATCCAACGTTCCATCAAGAAAATATCAAGTATAGAAGGCTTACCCACGGACTTTGTAAACACGTAGAGAAGTGTCAGGGTGGGGAAAAGCAGGACTCCCTTTCATGGACACGTGACACGAATGAGCCCAGGAAGGATATCGAAATGAATATTATCCTACTTTCAAGATAAAAAAAGTAATGCGTGTGGTTTTCATAAGTTCTAAAAGATATGTGACAACTGGAAATTTGTCCTGAAGATGTACAGGAGCGTGATGTGGTTATTTAAAAATTACGGACGCATGAAGGTTTCAAAGAAAAGCAGAAGACAGGGAAGGCATGAACCCAAGAAAAAAAAACAATAACACCTGTATGATGACAGTTAAAGCAAGGAAAAAGAGACAATTGAACTGATGTGATCTGAAGTTGGCCGATACTATGAAGGAAAATAAGAATAAAATATATGAAGAGCTCAATACTGAGGGTGTTTGACAGAACTAATTTGTTACGTTTACCAGTTTTTGGATTTCAAGTCTCTCTTCAGAACTGTAAAGCTCTCGTCGCCCAATAAGGTACAATATTGGTAAACGTTTGGAAAAAGGCATCATACATCGAGAATGAGTACAAACACTACGAAGGTACAGTATCGCCAAGCACAGTGTAAACGCCATCTTTGACAGCGCAGTGGCAACGGGACTGACAATGTTAAAACACTAAATAAATGGAAAGAATAATATGAACACGAAACCTGGAAAAAAGTGTTAGCCGAAATCCAGTAAACGAAATAAATCATTTATGTACAACATCCATAATACTGTGCTTTTGATTCAGAATTATGCTGCTGTTTGCCAAAAAGCCACAGGAGAAGCAATTAAAATGAAACACATATTAATACTCAGCTCTTGCTGTTCTGTGATCTATGTTAGCTTAATATGGACGTACGTACACGTTATTAAGTTAAAGCGTATTCCGTAAAGTAGCCTATATGATACATGCGAAGAACACAGCAACGCAGGATACAAAGTAGTTCAACAGAGTTATTGTGTTAATAAAGTGCTCACAGTCTTCGCCAAGCTGTCCGCACGCAGTCGCGAGGCAGCATCAGCACCTGTAAACGCAACCAGAAACATGTAATCAGAGGAACAGAGTAATGTTCTGGATTATGCTAGGGTCAAACAATACGCTGTATGTAAAGCGACGTCTAGAGGAATAATGAGTGTCACTCACCTTAGACACGTGAGTTCAATGAAAGTTGTTCTGTAATTACTTTTACTTGGAATAGAAACAAAAATGGCTTGAGATGCGTCAAAATTCGAATTTCCCTTGATAATGCCTACATTCTTATGTAATTTCCCACAGGTTATCGGATAAACAATATGAACGTATTAAGTTATCTTAAGAAAATTATTTATATTTAAATAACAAACTGAACGTCCCCTTAGAAAAATTATACATGACTGTGCTTAAACTGATACACAATATTTTTAGCGCAACGCAGTCTGACTTTCAAAAATCTCTACAAAAGAATGGCCCTGACTAACAATAACCTATACCTTTCATGAATCACTTACCTCATAAAAATCTTCGTTACTCAAACTACTGCAATACAGCGAGCGCCACTACTGCGAGCTAAATAAAAGATTCAAACTACTGAGGGCACTAACTACTGATAGGCATAGTTAGCAAATGAAAGATTTTTATAAAGAACAAACAATGTATTTACCTTAATAGTGTTCAAAAGTCATAATATATATAACAGTTCATGACATCCATTCTTACAAATGTACTGTTTCTGATGGACACACGTCCAGATCATCCGCTCTCAAAAATCCGCATCTCACTTCCCCACATCCACCACTGCTGGCGGCTCACCTCCAACAGCGCAACGCTACGCGCTGTTAACAGCCAAATTCCCAACGCTACAATGGCGAGTATTACAACAATGCTAACCAGCCACAGACTGCACACAGCACAGCCAGTGGTTTTCATACAGAGCGCTACGAGGCGGCGGCGTTACCAATGTAAGAGCCTAAACAACCTACTTACAAAACATACATACATCACTCAGTTAATGTCCAACGCATGTTTAATTCTGAATTACTTGCAGTAAATCCATTCAACAGAATCGGAAAATGGATCGCTCTTTATACAGACGTACGGTACCGTGACATTAGAGCGCAAATGCCTAAAAAAAAATAGTCTCTACCAACTCTCTCTGCGATATAATCACATTAGCCGCCATGATGAATATTGTCTTCTAAAAATGCACAGCCGACTGCCACACAGTATCTTCTCAGTCAAAGGATGCGACGCTCGTTTGCTATGTGCTATGCTGGGTGACTTTCACAGTCTAAATTTAGAACATATCCACACGGATCCCCCCCATGAACCATGGACCTTGCCATTGGTGGGGAGGCTTGCGTGCCTCAGCGATACAGATGGCCGCACTGTAGGTGCAACCACAACGAGGGGTATCTGTTGAGAGGCCAGACAAACATGTGGTTCCTGAAGAGGGGCAGCAGCCTTTTCAGTAGTTGCAGGGGCAACAGTGTGGATGATTGACTGATCTGCCTTGTAACATCAACCAAAACGGCCTTGCTGTGCTGATACTGCGAACGGCGGAAAGCAAGGGGAAACTACAGCCGTAATTTTTCCTGAGGACATGCAGCTTTACTGTATGATTAAATGATGATGGCGTCCTCTTGGGTAAAATATTCCGGAGGTAAAATAGTCCCCCATTCGGATCTCCGGGCGTGGACTACTCAAGAGGACGTCGTTATCAGGAGAAAGAAAACTGGCATTCTACGGATCGGAGCGTGGAATGTCAGATCCCTTAATCGGGGAGGTAGGTTACAAAATTTAAAAAGGGAAATGGATAGGTTAAAGTTAGATATAGTGGGAATTAGTGAAGTTCGGTGGCAGGAGGAACAAGACTTTTGGTCAGGTGATTACGGGGTTATAAATACAAAATCAAATAGGGGTCATGCAGGAGTAGGTTTAATAATGAATAAAAAAATAGGAGTGCAGGTTAGCTACTACAAACAGCATAGTGAACGCATTATTGTGGCCAAGATAGACACAAAGCCCATGCCTACTACAGTAGTACAAGATTATATGCCAACTAGCTCTGCAGATGATGAAGAAATTGATGAAATGTATTACGAGATAAAAGAAATTATTCAGGTAGTGAAGGGAGACGAAAATTTAATAGTCATGGGAGACTGGAATTCGTCAGTAGGAAAAGGGAGAGAAGGAAACATAGTAGGTGAATATGGATTGGGGGGAAGAAATGAAAGAGGAAGCCGCCTTCTAGAGTTTTGCACAGAGCATAACTTAATCATAGCTAACACTTGGTTCAAGAATCATGAAAGAAGGTTGTATACCTGGAAGAATCCTGGAGATACTAAAAGGTATCAGATAGATTACATAATGGTAAGACAGATATTTAGGAACCAGGTTTTAAATTGCAAGACATTTCCAGGGGCAGATGTGGACTCTGACCACAATCTATTGGTTATGAACTATAGAATAAAACTGAAGAAATTGCAAAAAGGCGGGAATTTAAGGAGATGGGACCTGGGTAAATTGAAAGAACCAGAGGTTGTACAGAGTTTCAGGGATAGCATAAGGGAACAATTGACAGGAATGGGGGAAAGAAATACAGTAGAAGAAGAATGGGTAGCTCTGAGGGATGAAGTAGTGAAGGCAGCAGAGGATCAAGTAGGTAAAAAGACGAGGGCTAATAGAAATCCTTGGGTAACAGAAGAAATATTGAATTTAATTGATGAAAGGAGAAAATATAAAAATGCAGTAAATGAAGCAGGCAAAAAGGAATACAAACGTCTCAAAAATGAGATCGACATTAAGTGCAAAATGGCTAAGCAGGGATGGCTAGAGGACAAATGTAAGGATGTAGAGGCTTGTCTCACTAGGGGTAAAATAGATACTGCCTACAGGAAAATTAAAGAGACCTTTGGAGAGAAGAGAACCACTTGTATGAATATCAAGAGCTCAGATGGCAACCCAGTTCTAAGCAAAGAAGGGAAAGCAGAAAGGTGGAAGGAGTATATAGAGGGTTTATACAAGGGCGATGTACTTGAGGACAATATTATGGAAATGGAAGAGGATGTAGATGTAGCTGAAATGGGAGATAAGATACTGCGTGAAGAGTTTGACAGAGCACTGAAAGACCTGAGTCGAAGCAAGGCCCCAGGAGTAGACAACATTCCATTAGAACTACTGATGGCCTTGGGAGAGCCAGTCATGACAAAACTCTACCATCTGGTGAGCAAGATGTATGAGACACGCGAAATACCCACAGACTTCAAGAAGAATATAATAATTCCAATCCCAAAGAAAGCAGGTGTTGACAGATGTGAAAATTACCGAACTATCAGTTTAATAAGTCACAGCTGCTAAATACTAACGCGAATTCTTTACAGACGAATGGAAAAACTGGTAGAAGCGGACCTCGGGGAAGATCAGTTAGGATTCCGTAGAAATGTTGGAACACGTGAGGCAATACTAACCTTACGACTTACCTTAGAAGAAAGATTAAGAAAAAGCAAACCTACGTTTCTAGCATTTGTAGACTTAGAGAAAGCTTTTGACAACGTTAACGGGAATACTCTCTTTCAAATTCTGAAGGTGGCAGTGGTAAAATACAGGGAGCGAAAGGCTATTTACAATTTGTACAGAAACCAGATGGCAGTTATAAGAGTCGAGGGGCATGAAAGGGAAGCAGTGGTTGGGAAAGGAGTGAGACAGGGCTGTAGCCACTCCCCGATGTTATTCAATCTGTATATTGAGCAAGCAGTAAAGGAAACAAAAGAAAAATTCGGAGTAGGTATTAAAATCCATGGAGAAGAAATAAAAACTTTGACGTTCGCCGATGACATTGTAATTCTGTCAGAGACAGCAAAGGACTTGGAAGAGTAGTTGAACGGAATGGACAGTGTCTTGAAACGAGGATATAAGATGAACATCAACAAAAGCAAAACGAGGATAATGGAATGTAGTCAAATTAAATCGGGTGATGCTGAGGGGATTAGATTAGGAAATGAGACACTTAAAGTAGTAAAGGAGTTTTGCTATTTAGGGAGTAAAATAACTGATGATGGTCGAAGTAGAGAGGATATAAAATGTAGACTGGCAATGGCAAGGAAAGCGTTTCTGAAGAAGAGAAATTTGTTAAAATCCAGTATTGATTTAAGTGTCAGGAAGTCATTTCTGAAAGTATTCGTATGGAGTGTAGCCATGTATGGAAGTGAAACGTGGACGATAAATAGTTTGGACAAGAAGAGAATAGAAGCTTTCGAAATGTGGTGCTACAGAAGAATGCTGAAGATAAGGTGGGTAGATCACATAACTAATGAGGAGGTATTGAATAGGATTGGGGAGAAGAGAAGTTTGTGGCACAACTTGACTAGAAGAAGGGATCGGTTGGTAGGACATGTTTTGAGGCATCAAGGGATCACAAATTTAGCATTGGAGGGTAGCGTGGAGGGTAAAAATCGTAGAGGGAGACCAAGAGATGAATACACTAAGCTGATTCAGGTGGATGTAGGTTGCAGTAGGTACTGGGAGATGAAGAAGCTTGCACAGGATAGAGTAGCATGGAGAGCTGCATCAAACCAGTCTCAGGACTGAAGACCACAACAACAACAACAACACGGATCTGTTCCAGAATTGCTGAATCGATTATTATAATAGAGTTGTTAACATTATCCGCCTCGATTAGGTGACTGGGTGTTGGTAGAGATTCTCGACTCACGCCACAGAAATGATGCCGTGCTACTTACGCCTGTAGATTTAACTCCCCGAAGAAAATTATACGGAGCATCACGTTCAGGTTGCGCTTCGCAATGCAGCAGAAATTTCTAGTGCGTTTGTTTCCCTGGTAACGCTTACCATGGAATGCGTATTGTTGAGAATGACGGAACCATATTTTCTTAGTTGTCATAGCTCTTATATGCCTTGAAATTTAAGATACCACAAACATTTTGGGGTTCATAGACCGGCGTGATTCCACAAACTCTCCACAGAGGGATGTGACAGAACTAAATTGTCCGCTGCCGACTACGCTAACGTGATTATTGTCAGATCAGGGAAGCAACTCCCGGTCCAGTTCAGGGCACTGAGATTTCACTGACACACACGGACTCAAAATGCGTTTTGGAATAAATTGGTCTGTAAAGTCAAAGGTTGGAAGATCCAATTAACGAATAGGACTACTTTCTGGAAGGCTTCAAAGGCAAAGAAAATTAACCTAGAATTTTATTTCCGTAAGACACAATGAAATCGTTAGTAACAAAGGACAAGACGTAACAAACAATAAACTTACGAAAGGATGTAGCGTCAGTCCGATATGTTGATTTCAAAATTAAGATCTGGGTGTCTTCCTATTACGATTAGAGCCGTCAGTGGCACAAAACTCAGTAACAAAAACTACACGTAGGAGGTAGGCGTTTATCCTAGACAGTGAGTCGAGCAGAAGAAACAAAGCAAAGATCCTGTGAAGCCCATAATCTGCGGGTTTGCAATAAAGAAGCTGTTCAGCACTATTCCAGATTTTGGAAGTTTGCGATCAGGATCAAATTGACGACACTGACTTCATTATGCCATGCTGTCATGGAGTAGGCAAAAGCAAGTTTTATGTCAACAAACAGTTCGAAAACAACACTACCGTTAATGAGTATACAGGATGGTTACGATTAAACTTTCGCTGCCGGAGAGAGCCTCCCATGAAACATGAGTGATCGCAGAACAACGAAACTTTGTGGGAACATTTGAAAGAACATGCGAAAGAGAAATAACAAATTACGAGGGTCACCCCAAGAGAAATGCACACTATTTCTGTAAAACTACAGTTTTCATTTTGCTTATGTGAAAGTTTTACAGTGTGATACATCCTTCCCGCTTGTTTTCAAACTTAGTTCAACCTGTTCCCGAAAGTGGCGCCATCACAGCATGTCTTCAAGATGGCTGCTGCACTTGACGTTCGTCAGAAGCAACGTGCTGTCATAGAATTCCTGTACTATGAAAACTAGACAGTGGGAAACATCCACAAGAGGATGGAAAAGGTGTATGGAGATGCTGCTGTCGATCTCAGTACTGTTAGTTGGTGGGAAAGCAGGTTACGTGATGAAAGCGGGCTCGGCAATACTGAGGATTGTCCTCGCAGCGGCAGGCCTCGTAGTGCACACACTCCAGACAATGTGCAGGCAGTTAACGAATTGGTGACTGCTGACAGTGAACGAATTGTTAGGCTACGTCGGTTAGAATACTAAAAGTGTTGGCGTTAAATAAGGTTTGTGGAAGGTGGGTTCCCAGGATGTTGATAATGGCTGACAAAGAAACAAGAAAAACGGTATGCAGCTAATTTTTGGAACAGTACAAGAATGGTGGAGATGAATTTCTTGGAAGAATTGTGACAGGTGATGAAACATGGCTTCATCATTTTTCACCAGAGACGAAGAGGCAATCAATGGAGTAGCACATGTAAATTCACCCAAAAAAAAAAAATAATTCAAAACCACACCTTCTGCTGGAAAAGTTACGGCTACGGTGTTTTTCGATTCCGAAGGACTCTTGCTTGTGGACATCACGCCAAGTGGAACCACCATAAATTCTGATGCATATGTAACACACTGAAGAAACTTCAAGCTCGACTGAGTCTTGTTCGACCACATCAGCAAAAGCAGGATGTTTTGCTGTTGCCCGACAATGCACGGCGACATGTTAGTCAAAAAACCATGGAAGCGATCACAAAATTCGGATGGACAACACTGAAATACCCACCTAACAGTCCTGACCTGGCTGCATGTGATTATCATCTCTTTGGGAAACTGAAAGACTCTGTTCGTGGAACAAGGTTTGAAGATGATGACTGCCTTGTGCACGCTGCCAAAAAGTGGTTCCAACAGGTTGGTCCAGGATTTTACCGTGCGGGTATACAGGCGCTCGTTCCAAGATGGCGTAAGGCAGTTGAGAGGGTTGGAAATTATGTGGAGAAATGAAAATATTGTTCCTAAAGGATGTATCTACACACTGTAAAACTTTCAAACATGTAGAATAAGAGACGGATTTTTAAAAAAAAACAAATAGTGTGCATTTCTTTTGGAGTGACCTTCGTACAAGCGTCGCTCAATGCGACGACCGTCTGCGTCCAGGACAGCCTTGAACCGCAGTAGAGATGGCTCTGCTGCTGCCCGAAACATTTCAGGTGCGATGTAGTCCATGGATGTTCAGCTGTCGTGACACAGCTCGTGCACTACTTCACGATCGCACATTGCGTCCAGTAATCTCAGCCATGGCAACTTATTCAACAATTTGTGGCGCAATTGACTGTCGGCCTCTGCCAGGGCGATTCACATATCGGCAGTTATTTCTAACTTCCGAATCATGTTTTTCTACGCCTGTGTGGAAAGAAGACCCCTCTGTATTAGCACAATGCACCGACACCCGAGAGTAACAGCAACGCTGTTGCCGTTGTTTTGGTAAAACAGCTTCACGAGTGAAGCCCTGCTCTCCTTGCCCAGACCCATGCTGATTCTCTGCAACTGTAATGCACAATGATGCTTGTCTTCAACGATACTTCATCGCACCAGTAGCTGCGCCCAAGGGCAAGTAATGACACGAACACTACTAACAAAGCAAATCCTGCAGCATACAATGTAATCGTCATTACCATAAAGTTGAGTACCCATACGGTAAATAGTTTTCCGTCTACAGTTCTTGAAGCGAAAGTTTAATCCTAACTGCCCTGTACTGTCCGAAAGACGAATGACACACACTATTCATCACTGAGCCTTATGCTGGCATGGAAAGGAATCAGCTATCCACCAATACCAGAATCTGAGCACTTACTTACTAAGGTGAATACACTAACAGCTAATATAATTAAGTTCTAAGGCAACCTGATATCATATCTGGTGATAACTACTCGCACTCCATAGAAGAATTAGTGAAAGCATAACTTTTTACTGCGTGTTCGTCTGTGGGTCTCAGAGAAAGTGAGCGAGAGAAGGAGAGTACAACTCAACACAATTAAAGATAACTGCGCCTAAGATTAATGTAAAATACAATAACGTAAATGATCAACAAGTTGCCATACACCAACATAGTGCATTATAATTGTAAACTAAGTGCCATGTTCCATAGCACAGCGAGATATCTAACCTAGACTGACTACCACTTACAAGGTAGGACATTGTTACCTTTAGACACCACAACAAGAGATCATAGTTATTGACTATCGAAACTTGGATAACTAACTAACTAGCAAGTACGACCTGGACTAAATAAAAGATGGCTCATGAGAGGCATTTCTCTACATACAAATGTGACAGTTTACTCTACAAATGTTGTTTATGAAATGACTGCCAAATACGAGAGCGTGCTGAAAAGTAACGCCTCAGAATTTTTCTTGTGAAGCTTCTTAAAGCTTTTTAAATGAAACAAACGTTCTTAACTTTCTGTATCTTGAATCTTCATGTCTATCATGTCTACGTATGTATTTCGCAACACTGTCACCTTGGCAACGACCACATTATCTCCGTAGGACGCAGCAGCTTGTTGATACCGTCACTGTGGAATGTTTGACTTCTTTAACGCTGGTATAGCCTCACCTCTGCTAGCAACATTTCATCACTATCAAAGTGAAGTGCTCGAAGGTGGGCCTACATCATTGACTGTTGAAATCCTGAGTTTCTGCAGTGTCTGCATCTTAAGAATAAAATGTCTTTCAGACATGCACAATCGATGACAGCGAACCCAAAGCGTCGGATTGTTACAGATGTAGCAACACCGACGTTTGGTCTGGCCCTGTCATGCAGCAACAGATGGTGATCCACGTGTGGACGAACTCTGCGGTTACTAAGTCGATTACAGCACGCCGTCTCTCACGCATTGCCATAGTTAGGTTACATACCTCAATGTTACACGCTTCAGATCGAAGCGCCCTACCGGCAGATGGTTGCAACTTGCTCCAACGAAGACGAGAAGTCGACAGAGTAATACTCGTTACATGCAATACATCATCCGATATTGAGAACAAAATAGGAAATTCGGAGGCATTACTTTACAGTAAGTCCTCTGACATGATAGATTCCAAATGGCGCTACGAGTTCAACTGCCTTAAGATCGATAAGGGACAGCCCGACTGATGAAACTTCCTGACAGATTAAAACTGTGTGTCGGACGAAGACTCGAACTCGGGACCTTTGCCTATCGCGGGCAAGTGCTCTATACTTTCTCTCAGGAGTGCTAGTTCTGCAAGGTTCGCAGGAGAGGAGGTACTGGCAGAGGTAAAGCTGTGAGGACGGGGCGTGAGTCGTGCTTGGGTAGCTCAGTTGGTAGAGCACTTGCCCGCGAAAGGCAAAGGTCCCGAGTTCGAGTCTCGGTCCGGCACACAGTTTTAATCTGCTAGGAAGTTTCACATCAGCGCACGCTCCGCTGCAGAGTGAAAATCTCATTCTGGAGCCCGACTGATGTGTTTGTTGTGCTTCATTTACGAGTATTAAGCAAACCGCCCGCCGTTCCCAGGACAATTTGGAAATTTGAGGTAAGGTGTTATGGGACCAGACTGCTAAGGTCATCGGTCCCTAAGCTTACTTAATCGAACTTAAACTAACTTACGCTAACGACAACACACACACCAATGTCCGAGGGAGGACTCGAACCTCCGACAAGGGGAGCCGTGCAGACCGTGACAAGACGCCCCAGACCGCGCGGCTACTGCGCGCGGCGTTCCCAGGACAAATCACGCCAAGACCTTGTAGTAACACCACCTGTAGTCTAGACAGAGGCTTCAATCTAAGGAGTAACAGCGTCCACAAGCGTTGTGCTATTATGTGTGTTTCTTCAACAACATATGTTTTATTAATCACCAGTTAAGTACAAATAAATCACAGAAAGTAAAAGATCACCACTCCTCTTCAACTGAACAGAAAAAAGTACTTCTGGAAGTGGATACCCATCGGCTAAATAAAGTATTCCGCACATTTACTGAGTAATTCGAACGCTAGTGTTGTAAAACGGGGAAGAACTTCATTACGAAGCACTTTCTCGCTTATATGCACATGCTGTCGGTGCACCCACGGGAGGCACAATACGCGGTGGAATACAGACGGCACCGCGTTAGGGAAATAGCCATCTCCGTGTACAAGCAAACCTTCGAGGGCAAGCAACAAAAGAGACCAAATTAGTGTTCAGAAAATGTAGTAGAATCCCGAGGTAATCTTAAGTAAGTCCACAAGAAATCATGTAGTACACGTCAGAGAGCAAAAAAAGTGAGGTCTACTGGGCAATCCTTGAATCTGCCGCTGTTGTTAATCCGTGCGATCTGGTGGCGGTCTATATACCGCATCGCACGTTGCCCAGTGGCCTCGCCACCGTATAGGTAGTTTTGTAGATTGATCCATCGACACGTCCTGCGGCATTACAAGACAATAGCAGTTTGCAATATTTTGAAGCAATTTTTGAAATAAACAATAATTAAATTAGTGTTGCTGTCCAGGAGAGCTGTGTAGTGTGGACAAATAAGCGTGTAACTACATACATGGCTCCATACATCGCTCAACTACTAATGTTCTAAAACGCTATTTCAACGAAAGGAAGATGGGATTCTACGACACCGAGTTTATAGTAAGCCCACCCATACACATGTACACTTGCACTCGTGTAGCTACCGCCATCTTCCGCAAACTATGAATGTATTTACACCTTCATACATAGGACTTATGTAGTGTCCAAAGCTGACAGCCTAAAGAGTAAACTGGCGCGCTCAGAGCAAATATTCCGTAAGAATCGATATACAGAACATCACAGTATTCCCTTGCCGTACTCTCACGAGGCTGGCTCGTGAAAACATTTTCGGAATATGAATATCTGAAGTCACACACGTAGAAGCAAATGCGAACCAAGAGGAAACTTCAGGCGTCTCTCTTGCGAGAGTTGGAAAAATCTTTGTTTACATGTAGGACATGGTTCTGTTCGGTACATACATTATATGGAAAACAATATTTGGTGAGACGAAAGAAACATATGCTGATTACCAAGTAAATATAGCGGAGTTAATTTTAAAAATGCCGAGTTACCGAACTACGAAAATCGTGAAGAACTTTCACTAGATAAACATCTTTTCAACTCCAGGTGCAATATTGGGTTCAGTTTCAAAATCATATCGATATATATATATATATATATATATATATATATATATATATATATATTGTAACCTCCCCACAAAAATATTTAAATGAATAAGAAGAACAAAATTAGCTTCCATTTATAATCTCTCTGCAGAAGTGCATTCACATTTAATGTAACCACAAAGTTCAATTCCTAAACGCGGAAATAATAAAAAAAACTCAGTAACCTGGTAAGTTTATGACGACAGGAGCGCTGCGCCTCGGCCCTGTATTCTGAATAAAAAGAAAAGGAAAAATTCTTACCTAAATAAAAATTGCGAATATATATCTGCTCTTATGTAGAAATTTTTTGGCACAGCTTCGTGCAATGCTGGCGTATATTTTTTTCTGATTCTTGGGAGGAATGATCATGCATTGGAAATATTCTTTAAATTGAAATGAATGCTTTTCTTTAAAAAAAATTACTTTATATTATGAAAATTATTATTGGGGGCATTTTTTGGAACAAATTAAATGACAATTAACATACATTATTAGATATGCGCAAGGCTGCTTCTTTACCTTCTACAAAAATACTCATCCTGCAGAGTCCCGACCAGAGCAGACTGCCGACACGCGCAGGCACGCGCCGACTACTGCAGACTACAGCTTACTAGCATGGAATGAAGACTACTGCCGACTGACTACTACTATCGACTCGCGCAGACTAGCGCAGACTGACTCCTACTGTCGACTCGCGCAGACTCGCGACAAGCAACAACTAACTATAAACTACTCTCTGGTCAGAGATTCTGTCATGCCTCGCCCATCGCCGGCGAAGCATACACCTTACATAACCCTCCACTGGGGGGGGGGGGGGGGGGGGGGCAAAAATTTGGCAGCGATGGTGAGTCAATTGGACTTGCCATGAGCAACAAGTTTTTCATAATTAACTAACTTTACAATCACAGAATATTTACAGATATATAAGTGCAGAACATGAAATAAAATATAGTGCACACGCAGTGAGTACAGACATATCAAGCAATAGCAAAATGTATACACAATGAGTACAAATGAAATGATATAAAGTGCACACGCACTGTAGTTCAGAATATATCAGCAAATCACAAAATGCAATGAATACAAAT